>NC_091181.1:0-40333 GCF_040958095.1 Procambarus clarkii | reverse complement strand
TAAGCGTCTAAATATATGATGTAAATTTATTAAACTACATAGTTGACCAAGATGTTTATTAACCCCTCTAATATCTGTAGAATATATTAGAGAGATATTGGGGTTGGCAATCTGTAGATGAACAGCATCAATTAACCACCCGGGACAATTGTTGAAGATAGGATGGTTTATGACAGGTTCCGTATCGTTTGATTTTATCTGTCATTAGGTATTCACACCATACTCGTGCCATTCGCAAGTCAATGAGGTTGTTTATGCCTATTAGTGAGTTATTTTCATAAAGAGCAATATCACGTTTGAAAATGGGATCGAAAATATTTGGGATAAGAGGACATTCAAGCAATTTATGTTGTACAAAGTATAAACTATCACTAATATTTTTACAATCATCTATTAATCCTGAATATACCGAATTGGATGATGTTTGATTAATAGGATAGGTAAAATATGGCATTATAGTAGTAGTAGTAGTAGTAGTAGGAGTACTATTAGTAGTGGTGGTGGTGGTAGTAGTAGTAGTAGTAGTTAATTTGTACATATCATGTGTTGTATCTAATTGATTCTGAATTGAAGTATGTTGGATCATTTTCCAGAGAAAAGCTGTAATATCAGTTCCTGGTTCCAAAAGTTTATAAAGTTCTTTTTTTTTTTTTTACAAATTCCATAGTTGCAATGTAATAAAAACATGCATATATATATATATATATATTATATATATATATATATATATATATATATATATATATATATATATATATATATATATATACTATAACTAGAGAAATAAAAAGAAATGAATGAACTTGATGAAATACCTATGAATTAGTTGATGATGAAGGCCAACCTTTAATTAATAATTTAATTGACTTTGATATTAAAAAGTTACACTTGGTTCCTAAAATACATTTCCTTTCTATTTTTTAAGAAAAAACATAAATATATTCAATCTTTTACTCAAAAGGAATCTGCTTTTGTAGCGGCCTTACATTAGCATTTATTCAATATGGCAAGAAAAATGGATTTATATTAACAATATCAAATATTGTACATGAGTCCCTCTTAGAACCTAATTGGGGAATGTCAAATACATTTCCTCTTGAAATATATTGGCATTGAAATGGTGACTATTCATCACCCAAATCTTTTACTTCAAACCAAAATCATTATATCTTGAACCGTTTTCATCATATTGAAAAAGAAAACAAAAAATCTAAATTAAATATATTTCAGTATACCATATTTCTTATTCTTATAATTTTAATAACATTATTTGTTTTTATTATTTGCACATATATTTGTTGATACCTTAGGAGACTGACTTCCAGCTGCCAATACTATTTGAAGTAACCCACCCCATTCCCTTTCTTCCTCCTAAAAATGTATCTGTATAACATAGGCGATTTTTTTTTTTTTTTTTTGCTTGAACCAAGTACATTATCAAATAAAATTTTAATATATTATAAAAAAAATAGATACAATTATGTCAAATCAAAATCCAGTTTTAAGTGATACAGAAGAGATGGAGGAAAATGATTCGGATACTTCAGTGGAACTGGAAGACTTGAATAACCCCTCAACTTCAACTTCTACTCCAAAGACAAAAAATCAAAGCTAAATCGAACCAGCACGACACAGGATGATGATGATTCGGATACTTCAGTGGAACTGGAAGACTTGAATAACCCCTCAACTTCAACTTCTACTCCAAAGACAAAAAAAATCAAAGCTAAATCGAACAACTCCCCAAAAATCAAAGCTAAATCGAACAACTCCCAAAAAATCAAAGTCAAACCGAACCAACACCCGTCAACGAACACGGGGAACCTCACCAGGCCCAGACACTAGAAGGAGATCATCTTCGGATATTGGATATAACAAACGTATATTATTTCCATTTAAATATTCTATCACGATGAATGATGTGGTAAAAGAGTGTAAATATAAGGTAATAGTATCTGAAAATATAAATCACATTACATTTAACAAGAAATTCTTCACATTTGTAAATTGTAAAACTTTACCATTAAGATTGTTAATTCACCAGTATATTACATTATCAATGTATATAATTATAAATACCAATTATGAACCCAGATCACGTGGTTCATGTTATCAAGCTGATGGCTCCTATCATTTTCCCACGTCGTTTTGTGGAGATTTGCTCATTATCCGAAAAATATATGACATTGTTGGCCTGGGAGGAATCGGTAGAAATCTTAAATGGAAGATAAATCCACCTCATGTTTCAGATAATGGTATTCTTTCAAATTATTGTGCACAATACACTGAAAAAATTAATAAATCAGTTTCTAGAAACAGTGAAAATAAAAATATATTCATTTATATAAAATTAATAACTAATTTATGGACATTTTTAACTGTACAAAAAGCTAATGAGTGGCAAAATGCTCTTAGAAATAATCTTATTGATGAAATTGGAAAATTAAGTAAAATAATGAGAGTAACATGTGAAAATATTTATAAAGTAGGTTTTTGTGTTGAAAAATCTCCAATATATACACCAGAAAATTTTGCCAAATATTTAGATGAAGTAAGAAATATGAAACACTTAAATTGCAATGTTAGTAAAATGTCTAAGGAAGAAGCGATAGAACTTCATTTTTCCCTATTACAAAAATTTAATGATATTATAAAAACTGATACTCATATGTATGAAGTTCAATATTATCTGGCATATATACCACCAGATCATTGGAAGGAGTCTCAAAATGAAAGTAATGAAGTTAAGGGAGAACAAGTTTTTTATAACAATTTAAAAAAGTTAAACTTTAATCCATATACATGCAAAATATCTATTATGTAAATCCCGTTTTCATTTAATCGAAAGAGAGAGTGAATGAGAGAGAGAGAGAGAGAGAGAGAGAGAGAGAGAGAGAGAGAGGAGGACTCAAATAGAAAACGGGATTCAATGAGATGATAACAGTTTCCTGTCAGGCTATATACAAGACAGAGCCCCTCCACACATTCTTCACAGTTGCTCTCCACACGCGACCAGGTCAGTGTTCTCATTTCCTTACCATAACAGATTTTTTTTTTTTTATATATTATACCAGAGTGTTTGTTTTTTTACAGTGAAACTGTGGGTATGGGTTGTTAATGTCACCCCAATATTTTTGTGCTTGTGAATTATTTTTTAAATTTGTGTTTTAATCTTTTAATAGTGACGAAAATATATCTTCGTTTCCCTTAAAAAAGTCGCTTAATGCTGTAATGATAATGTGACGGTACTGTGGTAATTCTCCTAATTCGGAACTATTTAATATATCCACCGTAATGAGATGAGGTGGAATATTTTGTATATAATCATAAAAACATACAAATATACGGAAAAAAGGAGATACTAGATTTTTACAGTTTAGTGTTTTATTTCTTTGCTCATGGTATTGCCTAACTTTATATTTTTAAGGGATAAGCTATTTTTATATACAATTAGGAGGAAAATTATATAATAGTCTAAAGCTTGTCCTCGTATGTCATAAACTGTCCAATATAAAGCATCCATAAACTTTTCATCATTCAGATATTTCTCGCTCTGTGAGGCAATGAGACAGAGCCGATCCACACTTGATTCACAGTTGATCTCCATCCACGCGATCAGGTCAGTGTTCTCATTTCCTTGCCATAAAGGATTTTTATTTTGATATTCTAATAGACTGTGATATATATCACTATGGTTCTCAGATAAATATGCAAGTGATGGTTTTATGAATGGTGAATTAATTTTATAGCAAGAATATATTAGGCGATATAAAATAGGAATATATAAATATTTTTTAAAAGTATCCAATAGTTTTAAATCATGGAGATAAACCATGTGATATAGTGTGCCATGAATTGCTGATTCCATTGACTCGTTTGGCAATATATCTGTAAAGAGAGAATGAAATATTTCACCAATGGCATGAATCATAATGCGGAAAGTAATATTTTCATTAAAATAGATTGGGATGGTTTCAGATTTTTGAGCAACATTTATAAATTCTTTAACTGCCCATATATTTGTATCATTTACATCGCCCAGTTTATTTAGAAAAAATACGGAATATTCACGAAGTTTGTCAGATATAAATTTAAGAGAATTTTCTGACCACTTTTCAATTTTATTTAATAAATTATTTTCATGAAGTATTTTTTGGAATTCAGGAGACATTTTGAATTTTCCACTTTTTATCTTACCAGAAATATTTCTTTTTCTGTGTGAAGAAATAAATATACTTTGTAATTTGGGAATCAAGAGTTTAAATATACATGATATTGATAGCAATTCATGGCTTAATTTTTCTCCATTATCGCCTAATTCCCATATATTTTCAGTTTCCAGTGTATTGAGAGCGGAAAATATAAGATCTGGAATGTTAGTCATCACACCATGTCTAGGAAGAAAAATGTTAGTATCACGTATATAAAACGTCATGTTAACTTCCCTGACTAATTCTGGTGGAAGGATAGTTTCAATGGGGATCACTCGACTTATGATTTGAATAAACCAATTAGTTAATCTACGGGGATCTAGAATAAGATTATTTTCTGTTGTAGATATATCTAGAAGAACCACTGGAAGACATCCCACAATACGTGTATCTTCTTCCTTTTGTTTGTGCTCCGTAAAAGTTGATTCCAAAGAAGTTAATGAATTTAATTTTAGTTTGAATAGGTCACTAATGTATTTACGATTGGCCCAAGTTATAATTACATCCCCTCCAGGAGTGTTGAGTATTTCTTTAATTGAAAGTGTACATGTTTTTTTATGGACATCATCTTCGTCTTTATACTGAAATACGATTTGTGAACTAGGTGGAGAGGCTACAAAAACATTTGATGGTTTTTTACGCCAGTTAAAATTCGTATCCATTTTTTTATGTAAAAAAAAACTTAAAATTATGTTTAAAAAAATGTTAACATTCATAATAATTTTAATAGCATCAGGGAGTGTGGATAGTAATGAACTTGAAGTTATTATCAAACCTGGTGTTGTTTTTGCCCGCCAATATAAAACACTGTTAGTAGATTCACAGGAAAGATTGTTCTATAGCTTCAACTTTACAATTTATGAAAACATTTTCAATCAATTTTTAACTCTTTTGAATAGTTGTAAGCAAAAATGTCCTTTTGAAACATTTAATGGAATTTATAAACTTATTCGAATTATTAATCGACAACAAGAACTTATAAAAAAATATAAATTTTTAAAAAATTCTGATACAATAATATCCAATGATCATTTTGTATGGAAATATCCACATAAAGAAATTATTTCTGAACAAATTATTTTTTTCAAGGAAACAATTGAAATGTTAAATTCAATTAACAAAACAGAATTAAATCGTAGAGAATTGTGTGTATATATCAGTTTTATACATAGTACCATAAATACAATTATATCAGACATTGAACACACAGAAGTAGAATTAGATTTAATGTATTCTACAGGAATACTCTCAAGATATATTTTCAATCGTTTACCATTTGAAAAGGACTTAATTCAGATTCGAAATCGAAAAAAATTGATCTTTAATGATTCATCAATTGATGATTTAATGTCAATTTATTATAAACTCTGCCGGGTGTCAGTATGTTACTGATAACAGGTTTATATTAGTAGTTTATTTTCCCATAGTTACCACCAATAATCCACCTAATCATGGATTTTTGTATTCAGTAATACCAGTTTATACAAATGTTAACGAAAAATGGAGTGCATCTTTAGAAGTTGAAGATAACAAGAACTTAATAGTATTACAAATTGAAAGTGAATATTGGTATATGGTAATGTCAAAGGAAAACTTTGATGTTATTAATAGTACCTTAGTCATCATTAGTTTTTCATATTTTAATTTAAATTCACACAAATCTCACAATTGTATTAGTGCTGCTTTTAATCAATCTGATGAGGCTATTTTAGAATTATGTAATTATAAATTAACACAAAAATTCAATCCTATATTTATACCTATTGTACCTGGAATTTGGATTTATTCTATTAATAATATCTTAAAATTAAACATATTATGTGGTGATAATATTAGTCATCGCTTATATCAACAACATATATTATATCCGGGTGTTAGTTTATTAGAATTGAATAGAGCATGCTATGCCTTTTCAAATTTTTCAGAAACATCATCTGATGGATTAAGATTATTTTATAATTATAATACGGTATTTTCACATCTAAATAAGATACTAATAAATACACATCAATCTACTAATTTCCTGAAAAAAATAATTGAGAACAATAATAATCCCAATACACACATGCATTTAATCGATGTGTATTATTTGTCAATAATAAATCAATATTTTATTATTTTATGTATATGCCTTATATCCATATTAATTATATATATAATTTTTTCTATATGTTTATGTCATTATTGTTATAAACACTATTGTAATGCTACTACTACTACTACTACTACTACTACTACTACTACTACTACAACAACTACAACTCCAGTTAACACTATGACTTTAACAACTAGTAGTAATACACAACCAGAATCCACCCCATTAATAATGTCATCCTTTTCATTACCCCCTAATCTTCCCCCCTATCCTCCTTTACCCCCTAATCTTCCCCCCTATCCTCCTCTACCCCCTCTCCCTCCTCCTCCCCCTCCTTCTTCTTCTTTTTCCTCTTCTTTTTCTTCTTCACCTTCTTTTTATCCTCTGCCTTCAGCCACTATATATATGAATGAGAATTCTATTTATGATTCACCACGTGAACATTATATGACAATGAAATGAAATAAATAAAAATGATTACTATTATTTATTTTCTTATAATAATTTACTTATTTATATGTACAATAATTATAGGAGGTGAGGTGATACAAAGAAAAAGAAAGTTATTTCACTATGGTATAACAAGACAAAAAAATATATCGTCATTAGAATGGTATATTGATCAGGCTGAAAGCGATGATGCATTAGATAATAATCCATTATTAATTTTATCAACATATGGACATCATCAGGATGACAATCATCATCAAGCCTGTAAAGTGTGGGAAGGTATGAAACTAAATCAGTGTTGTATATTTTTACCTTATCCTTTATATTCTAAAGAAGGTAATGAAATATTACCAGCTAGTGCCTCCTGGCAGGATGGATATTGGTTTGAAATATCTCCTACTAATCCCCTAAAAATAGCTACAGTTCCAGTATGTTCAACCACATTAGGTAAATTAATATGGCAAGATTACAATTTCACGTGTGAATGTACAACTCATGGATTATTTAGTGGAAAACATTGTGATCAATCCACGTCCAAACTTACTATAGATAATGGATGCAAAAAAGTTGGATGGATTCATGATCTGAATATTGTAGACATATCTAAATTTAATCCAGTCAAAGAAGGCATATGTGTAGAATGTTCTATTCCTGAAACAGTACCGAATATAGAAGGAATGGAACCTTCTTGTATCCATGTTCACCTTAATAATAATTCTTCCTCTCTAGACATAACCACCACCACCACGACTACTAACGCTTTATATAGAACAAATGTTCCATCTGATACCAAGGCACCTTGCGTGTACGACGCGTTAAATGAAAATAATTACAATGAAATTAATAAATATGTAGAAGGATATGGTTGCTCATGTGACTATTTCAGTGGTTACGTTGAGGTTTTAATTCCTTCATTAGTTGGCCTGTTTCGTGAAAAAAATTTGATTAGTAATGCCTGTGTGAAAATTGGTCATAACACAATGGACCCTCATCGAGTTGATTTGGCTTACTATACACTAGAGAATGGTGGCAAACCTTTACAAATGCACACTTACTATGAACTCGAACCCCTTTTCCAACCCCTGATGTCTAAAGCCAAATCAACATTAAAAAGTGATGTTGAATTTATTATAGATCAACCGGCAATAGCAAAGGTAAATGCCTGTGATTGGATGAATCGTCACATTAAAGCTGATCCACACCAAAAACTATGGCGTTTGAGACATGATGAACGAGGAGATGACTGGCCTGTGGTTCATAAGACAAAATTCATTAATCATTATAGGCGCCGGCAAGAAACTTATCCCCTATATATCTATTGATTAGCGGTTAGTCCTGGATATGAAGACAAGCATTTTTATGAGACGACTGACGATCGTCGACTATCTAATGCTATTTGGGGCCATCCAATTGTATTCAGCTATTACTCAGAGAGTATTTGGCATGAACTTACTACCCTTAATCCCTTGGGAGTAACTGAGGGGTGGTATTTTGGTTTAACTATGCTCACTCAACCAGGTCATATAGTTCGACTAGATACACGTGGACAATTTAGGAACCCAGGTGAGGTTATACCTAATGTGGTTCCACCTGATTATCATGATTTAATTGACCCCCGGCAACCTATTGCTCATCCAGGTATATTATATATTACGTATGTGGTTAATACTTAATCTCTCTCTCTCTCTCTCTCGACTTGATTTGACCTTTAACACATTGATCTCCTTAGAGCCACACGCTGTGCATGGTCCAACACCCAGCCCCACTACCCCTCTTGACTACGATAACTGCGTCGCCAGGGAATCCCAAAAATTCCCCTGTGACTACTATACCCACAGGCCAGGGAATATAAATATATCCCTGTGACTATAGATCGACTCACGTACCAGGAAACATACCCCTGTGACTACGAATTAATAAAGTACATTGAAGAAATGGAAAGACAATCGGTATGACAAACAGCCAACAACGCCACCTCCCCTTTCTATATATTTTAATGAAGTATTTCGACCCATAAACCAGGAAGAATCTAATAATAGTGATAGTAGCATCAGTAGTAGTATCAGTCTAAATGATGTTGATGTTAATAATCTTTTAGAAATCAAGAACTTCAGTAGTAAGAGATTTAATAAGATTGTAAATAGCTACCTCATGTTTGAAGAGGATAATATAATTAAATTATATTTTGTAAATGTAATGAAAATGTTGGTTGATAATAGTAGTAATATTAATAACGTTATTTTAAAATATTTCATTTATGTTTTAAGTCTTTATTGTATTTCTATGTATTATTTTTACAATATTTATAACATTTTTAGTGTTACATCTTTAAAAGTAGTAACTAGAGATGATGTGAATTTTTTTAAAATGTTTCAAAACAAAAATATACAAACATTTAAGTATATTTGTAAGAGTCAAGATAAAATTAACATTCTGATAAATAATCCTATTCTGTCCCTCAACAAAAACATTTACAATAGTTTATGCCATATAATGTTTATTGTAAAATTTAGAGGTCAATATATTAGCGACATGTACAACCAAATGTTGTTTACAATATCAACAAAAATAGTTGAAGGGGAAAATGGACTTTATTTTTTCAAAATTTGGAGTGTGATAAATTTAATATCGAAAGATGGAATCCGGATAAACTATTTCAGTTATAATCAGCTTTATTATAAAGATTCCTGCCTTTTCGGAGGAATTTCAGTATTATCTTCATTCTTTCTCTTTTGTGAAATAAATTGTGGACGGTGGCTAAATAATGGAACCTGATTACTTTTTACTCTAATTATTTGTGAATTAATATTTTCATTGTTTACTTCTGGGAAATAGACTATACCGTCATCATCAAGAAAAATTCCATTTTCTTTATCATATTTAAGATCTACAGTGAGTTCATTTTTATGCTTAATTTTAATTATTTTGTTTATATATATATATGTGTCCATCTGTTTTAACCCGGTTAATAAATTCTTTAATGTTGGGATGTGTCATTTGATAATAACAATTTTCAAACTGTATATATATTAGAAACATATATAAATAATTATAAAATAGTACCACACATTTTATCCAAATCACTTTGGTCAAAATTACTTTTTCCAAGACATAGAAAGTATGGTGCTAATTCAATCATACAAGGAGAACACACACTTAAATACTTACGATGATCACCCACAAAATTACTTGGTTTACGCCAATTAAACCGAAATGATATCTTGGCTGTACGATAATTACATAGAGTGCAGGATGTTGTTTGTAATTCTATTTTATTAGCCTGAGACATTAAAAAAACAAAACCTTTAAATGTATCATTTCTAAATGATGATACACTCAGTCCTGCAATTATCACATCGATTCCACAACCTTGACATACATGAACAAATTCAGTTAAATTTTCTGGATAAAACAAATGAGCATCGTCGATAAAAATAGTATCAAAGTGAAGAATATAGTCTTTATAATCTAAGTAAGTTTCACTCCGGATTTGGATTTCAGTCGGAATTATTGATCGACATTTTATTTGTTTTAATTGTACACATCTAGGCAAAATCAAAATGGTTTTATTTTTATTTTCTCTGCAATGTGTTTGAGTAAGTTGCAAAAGTCGAGACGATTTTCCTGAGGCCATTAAACCAGTAATAACTGTCAAAGTGCCCTCTCGGTTTTCGTGTTTATTAAACAAACTGACAATAGTTTTGTATTTATCCAAAACCAATGACTCTCTATGGTGGTGGTCTTTAGAAATATTTTCAGGGGAGTTTTGTATTCCCCAAACCTCTTTTACTGATGTTCCATTGAATGAGTAATCCAAATAGGTATATGGAATTCGATTATAGGAAATGGGATGTTCCTTAATTTTTTCATCCATGTGGCTAACATCAAAATCCAACAAAGTCTCATCATACTTATATATAAGCAATGTTTTTCTAACATCTTTCAATGTAAGAGAACCTGTCAAAATAGAATTTAGTATTGATTCACTTAGATTACAAAGAAGTATAATATGGGCATTGCGAAATTCAGATTCCAAATGACCATATTCCTCATCCTCATGCTCCATTGGATCATATATCCAGCTAGGGGATACCGCATTTGCAGTTAGACGAATATCATACTTAAGTTGCACACAATTGGAACCCATACACAAACTGTAAATCTTAACTTGGGGTATGTCCAAAAAACATTTGTCAGCATAATAAATAATTTCTTTTCCTAGTCTGTCTATTAATTCAATTGGAGATGTAATAAGGGTGGATTTAGTATCATCTGCCATGATTATGAGATACCCCGGTCCGAGCTCAGTTCAGGACAGCTGGAATAATTATAACTTATAGTCTTAATAAATACCTTTTATATTATTTATCATATTAAAAAATCTTATGCTAAAATATGAATAGTTCTTCTAATAATCTAATAAATTTTAAAGTTGTTGGAAATGATATGATTACTAACCCTTTACAGTTTCCTATCAATTCTACTCATGACATTACAAAATTTTTAAATACTACGTTAATTCCGGGAAATTTACCCATTCTCACAGATAATGATACATTAAATTATGTTACCAAAGAAACTCTAGAATCTCTTATTAATTCTTTGACACAACTATTGATTAGTCTTCCTGTTTTCCCTGCCAGACCAGCTTTAGAGTGGACTAAGAATGTGGAGAACGATGTAATTTTAAATATAATTGACGATTACATTAAAAATTGTCAGCATCTAAATGAAGAAGCTCATTTAAAATAATCAACAAAGAGGGCTGAAGAAATCAGTAAATTATTTGATGAAAAACTAAAAAATCTTACAAATTCTGCACAAACAATCCCACCCATAATATATGCACAACCACCTCCACCACCACCAACCCAACTGCCCCTACATACACACTCTTCATTCCATTATTCACCCCATCAACAATTCCCTAGTTCTTATTATCAATGTCAGTGTCAATATACCCCCACTTCTCCTTACTGTTATTATCATTCCCATCCTCCTCTAACAAGTGTTGTTACCTCTTCTCCTCCTCCTCATCCTTCTCCTCCTCCCCCTCCCCCTCCCACTGTCAACCCCACCCATACTCATCAAAATCCTTATATACCACAATCTCCCAATACCCAATTACCATTCACCTCTCAGTCATCACCACAGCAGCAAACATCCCAATCCTCCCCACCACCACAATCTTCCTAAAATGGCAGATGTATTGAAAAGACAAAAAATTAAACTTCCATTTATGGCCCATGATATGTATATATATGTTGAATATTCATTACATGAGACAAATGTAAATATCCCTGTAGATGATCAGGAAAGCATATTCTACATATCTAACAAGGGAGTTGGTATGAGTCTGCATAACAAGAAAACTGGAAATTATTGTCGAATTGTAAATCTTGCCATATATAATTCGAATGATAAAAAAATTATAGAAAAATGTTCCAACCAGTACTCTTTGCCAGGTTTTATTGCTGATTATGAGGTGATTGAATGCCTATTGTTTGCTGCTAAAACCATTGCTACTGAACACAATGTTTTTTCCATAATTCAACGTCCAGTTTTCATTGTGTGTAATGAAAGATTAATTATTGATATTTTGCATTATATAATAACAAATCTAATGATTAACGATGTATGGTGTAATGAATGGAAATGTGTTCCTAAAGCTAAAGATAAAATCAAGATCATATTATGGACATTTACAAATTTATCTGATTGGATGGAAGCCAAACGTTTATTTAAAACTGCTATTGTTCATAATTCCCAATTAAAATACTCTCTCTCTCATACGACCAACCTATCCCAGTTAAATTTTTGTAAACTTCATTTATTTTACCCAGTTACTATAAAAATGTAAGTCGCGAAAAGAGACATACCCATATAATTAATCGGCATAGACAACCCATTGTAATAAAGCCTAGAATATATGTGAATTTCAATCCTCAGGATGAATTTGGAACAAATATTACTACTCAATACAATAATTGTCTTAAGGTTTTTAACAGGTAATAAATAATTACTTATTATTTAATTAATTTTATAGTTTTAGTTAAAACTTTTATGTGATTATTTGAATATAAATTTAATAATGATGGATTACTTTTCCCTAATGATTTATAATATCAGGCACTATGAACTGCTTCATATACAATTAATTTAAAAAGAAATAAATAGTCTTGGTATGTTACAGAATCCCCCCACTCCTGCCATATGATTGCTTCATTTTTAGTTGAACGACATCTTTTCATTTGATTAAAAATTGAAACAAGATTTGTTTCTTCATGTAAAATGGCGTTTTTTAAAATGTCATGTTTACTGATTGTCCAACAAGATATGAGACCTAAATTATAGTCACTTCCAAAAAATATAAAATACAATACTGTTAAACTAAATAGTTGTTGAGAATTTATATTTAATTTAACCATAATATGATTATAATTGTTTAATCCAATGTATGATTGTCCATTATATGGTGGGATAACCAACATAACACGATCATCCTCTCGAAGAATGTACATTGCTGATATATCAGAGTCATTACTTATAATTATGTAACGGGAATTTTTATTTAAAATTTTATTAATAAAACGAAATAGAGTTATTTCACCCTCATTTCGTTGATCAAAAGGTAATGATTCAGTTGATAATAGAAATATGATATTAGGATGTTGAATGTCCATTTTTTTTTTTATCATTGCAATTGTACATTTTTCTAGGGATAATTTTTCATGGGGAGAAAGAATGGAAAAGGGGTCAGATTTTTGTTGATTGCTACGATTTTTTGTAAAGAGAGACTTTCCATCCATAACAAAGTGTATTATCATATTATTACAAGTTCTTCCCTTATTATTAGTATTAGTATTAGTATTATGCTCATCATCATCATCGGTGTTATTGTTACTTAGTAAATTCATGAGAATATCACAATAGGCACAAATTATATTACATACTTTTTGGGCTGTAGCATTGATATCAATTGTTCCAACTTGTTTCCCTTTTATGGTATGTGCATGGAAAAAAACTGAACCATCAATCGCAATATATTTTAAATGGCTAAGACCTGAAGGAAAGAATTTCTTTAAATATTGATTTAGCTCTTTGTCATTTTGAACAGTTAACATTATCTTGGTATTAGTTAAACATTTGTTGAAGAAATGAAGACCCATAATATTGTATAAAAAATAAGATTTTGTAAGTTCTTATATAATAGTTGAGATAAAAATATATAAATTATATTTTTAAATTAATGCTTCATTTCCAGAATCATCGGGTGAATGAAATAATAACCACCTCCAGAAGAAACATGTGAAAATGGACAAATTTAAAAAAAAAAAACTTTGTTTTGAAGAAGTCTTCTAAAGAACAAAATCTAGAGCCCCGGAAAAGTGTAACCAACTTAAGAAGGACAGAAGGCCCCATTGAAGACCGAAAGACGGCCCAAGAAGACAGGAAGAAGTCTTCTAAAGAACAAAATCTAGAGCCCCGGAAAAGTGTAACCAACTTAAGAAGGACAGAAGGCCCCATTGAAGACCGACAGACGGTCCAAGAAGACAGGAAGAAGTCTTCTAAAGAACAAAATCTAGAGCCCCGGAAAAGTGTAACCAACTTAAGAAGGACAGGAGGCCCCATTGAAGACCGACAGACGGCCCAAGAAGACGGGAAGAAGTCTTCTAAAGTACAAAATCTAGAGCCCCGGAAAAGTGTAACCAACTTAAGAAGGACAGGAGGCCCCATTGAAGACCGACAGACGGCCCAAGAAGACGGGAAGAAGTCTTCTAAAGTACAAAATCTAGAGCCCCGGAAAAGTGTAACCAACTTAAGAAGGACAGAAGGCCCCATTGAAGACCGACAGACGTCCCAAGAAGGTGGGAAGAAGCGAAAACGGACGTTTTCTAAAGAACAAAATCAAGAGGTAAATGAAGAAGCTAAACCAAAATCTGGAAATTTTATAGAAAAGATTAATCCCAAAAATATCCAAGTAAAAGACAAATATATTGGGTGTTGTTGTTTACATGATAAAGTTATATCAAGACAATTTGCTATTGTAGACGGAAGAATTAATATCCTAAATAACAGGTTGAATTTTATAAATGAAAGATTTGATATTGTTATGGAAAGTAATAGAGAACAAAACATTAAGAAAATAAATACGTTATTGAATAATATAAATGAGAAATTGTTTTTTTTGGAAAAAGAGAAAAAAGAATTAAGATCCTAAATATTATATGGGATAATTAATTTATATGAGAAATTGGATATTTTGAAAGTCATAGAGATTTACATTATTAGATGGGTAGTAGTATATAGTATAAAAGAAGTATGTATATGAACCATTAACACAAAGAGGAGCTGAAGAATAAGTAACAAAAATGGTTGAAATATATGAAATAATACCTAATTCTGAAATAGATAATTTTACTTCTATGTTTCTTACACCAGAATTAAAGGATAGATTTATGAACAAATATTCTTCAATGATCAATTTTGATATGTGTATTAGAGATATGGTATGGGAGTTATGTGCTACCCCACTTATTCCAACTTATGTCCAAAAAGAAATTGAAGATTTGTTGTTAACAAAAGCCAATAAAGAAAAATATATAAATAATACTGATTTAAAATTTATTCTTCTTATAAAAGACCAAACAATTGAAACGGATAAAAAAGGTTATATTAAGGTTGAGGAATTTACCCATTTTTTATGGAATAAAGTCAAAATTCAAATACATTTTGAAATGATAAGTTACCAACGACATCTATGCCAAGAAATTTATCAAAAGATGAGTAACGAACTAGATTATTTTTTCTTACACCCCAATATTATTGGTGCATATGAATTAAATAAATTATCACTTGTAGCATCTTTAGCTTACACACTACAGAATCTACATAAAATGTCTTGGCATGCATCCAGTTTTCAATTTATAAACGACCACAAAAAAGAGATTAAGTATTATCCTCAAATTGTAAATGGTATTAAACAAGAAATGTCTAATTCTTGGCTTTATATGAGTTTACTTAATGAGATGGTATATAAATGTAACCATAAATATAATGGTCAAATAAATGTTGTTTCCCTTAGAAATTTAGCCAAGTTCTCTAAAAAAACACTTGCTTATTATACAGAAGAAGAAAAAATAATTATTTTGAAAATAGTTAAAGATATTAAAAAACAAACAATGTCAGAGTGTTCATGGTTTTGTTTAGGGTTACTTGATTCATTATGTATGTAGTTAGTTATATGTTCTATTTTTAGTCCATTTTGTAATTGTTATAAATATAACATAATAAAATATATAGCTGTTTTATTTGTTATTTTGTTACCTAAAGATCAGCAATATAAAAAAAATATTAAAAAAATAGAGAATGTTTATATGTCAAAAAGAAGTTAATTCCTTAAAAGAATGTGCTTTCAGTTATATGCCTTTTTCCTATGAAAGTTGGTCGTGGAGTATTAATAATTCCTCAGAGAATAATTCAAAATTTGATGAATATTATTACCTTCCACTACATGACAATAAAGGATTTTATCAAATTGTTACCATGTTTCTCAAATATTGTAGCCAAATATATAATTCACTCTCTAATGATAAAAACCATAATCATAATGAATATATAGCAGGAAGATGCCGACTACGCCAATTACCAGGACTCTTACTCTTAGGTTATGATACCTTCCAAAGAAAGAAAGGATTAGTATCTTTCTCATTTTTCACCAGTGATTTGCCATGCACTTGGGTTATTCCAACCTCGATTTCTAATTTTTCTGAAATTGTTACCAATCCAGGTTGGATTGCAACTACAATGCTAAAACCTAAAATACCACCTGTTTTTAATTTACCCCACCCTATTAGTATCTTCAGTCTTGCTGACAGTGGTTTAGTAGTAGCTTATCATTGGTCATCTATTCTCTTTTTGCTCTTAGAACCCATATTGGTGATACCTTCTTCTCAGCTTCAATCTAAAAATCTAAAGGGTAAGTGGGATCCACATCAATTAGTAAATAAAAGTAAAAAATATCTTAATGATAAAGAAGCAAGTTTAAAACTTCTCGGTTCTCATTATATCATTCAATATTTTCCCAAGTCTCATCTTAATGAAAATACATTTTCTATTGCAGTCTTTCACTCAAAGCATTTACCGATCAACCAAGAACTACAACACGATTCATTTCAACCCTCAGATTTTATGAAATCCCTCATTTGGGGTATTTCTCTTCTACAACTGAGTCAAGAAAGTCTGAAATAAATAATGGCAACAAGTTCTTATTCCTCTCTACCACATCCTCCTCCTCCTCCTCCTCCTTATTCAATCATAAAACTGCAAAGTAGTGATGGTGATATTTTTGAAGTAGAATATGATAATTATCAGACAGAGTGGTGTTATAAAAACCATTTTAAATGATTTGAGTGATGATACCAATGATGAAGCTATTCCTCTTCCAAATGTAAACACTATTATTTTAAAAAAAATAATTGAATGGTGTGGTTACCATCACAATAATAATGATAGTTCTATAATGTCATTTTCAAAATGGGATTTTGATTTTTTTGAACAAGATACATTGTTGCCAATAATTTTGGCAGCTGATTACTTAAATATTAAAGACCTAACTGACAAAGGAATCAACATGTTTGCCAATATTATTAAAAAATTGACAGTAGAAGAAATCAGAGAAATATTTCATATAACTAATGATTTGACACCTGAAGAAGAAGAAGAAATTATTAAAGAAACTAACTGGTGTAAATTTATATAATTATAAGACCAGAAATTATGTAAAGAATAATTACTGTGGAGTTCGTAAACCGTAGACTTTTTATTAATGGTTAATGAAGGCAGAGGACATGACCTCTTGGGTGTTAGTAATAATTAGATGCTAGAAATTAGGTTTTGAAGATTTACTTTAAGGAGAAAATACAAGATTTGATAATAGCTGTTGATATGTATTAATTAGATCCATATTAAATGATTATAGTAAGTAACAAACAGTACACTGATGAGGAAACATTATATAATGTTATTATATAGTCTGTTGATATGCATACTCCTTTTTCTTCTTATAATTATTCTCTAAATATTCATTATATTTTTGAATACACCAATCATATGACATCAAATATACATAATATATTATCATTAACAAAACAAAAGAAGTTATTGAATAATGTAAGATAATAATAAAATATTCATCATTATTATCATTTATTACATTTTCACTAACTTCTACTGAGAATGTACTCTGTTCCGTTAACACCAAAGTAGTATTTTCGTAAATTACCATTTTTAATTACTTATTTGGAAAGACTAAGGAGACTCAGGGGTAGGTAGGAACTTGTGTTAATCTCCTTTCCCATACAACTCCTTTATATAGCTATCAAACAAATATATATCATTATTATTTTTTATTTATAGACAGGTACACTATTTTTCGGGTAATCATTATTTGTTTATGTTGTAATTTATGGAAAACAATTTGACACTCTTTTTTTTTGGGGGGGGGGTTAAATGTATTATATATATATAGAGAGAGAAGCTATATCCTAACTTATTGTATATGATTTTGGTGTAGGGTGACGACCACTATCATTGTCCATGATTAGAGGTAATCACAGGAAGGAGCCTAATGTAGAAAGATGTAACCAGAATGAAGCTAATATTGCCGAAGTTTCACTGAAAGGAGAGAGCGTGGAGAATAAGGCGGAGAGTTTAGCCAAGTATATTGTGTTTTCACTGATGGAGAAGACAAAGGCGACAACTAATGATAAAGTTGAAGAAACACTCCTCAGATGTATCAAGACGATGGTGCACAGTCACGAAAAACAATTTAAGGGAATATTTAAAAAATTGGACATTACTCATGACACTGGATATGTGACATTTGTTGGAGTTTTCAATGAACTATTTGAAGGTGAAAAGATGGCTATTACTTGGGGCAGGATAATTGCACTATATGCTTTTGGTGGACAGATGGCTTTGTATTGCAAAGACAAAAATATGGAGGACTTGAGCGAAAAAATAGCAACATTTATGAGCAAATATGCCAGTGAAATAGTGGCACCATTTGTTTTGAGAGCTGGTGGATGGATAAAAATATGTGAAGAATTTCCAGCAGAAGAAGGTGATACGTTGCTGGTTTAGATATCATTGTCCCTGCAGGTGTATAAAGCCTCTCTCTCTCTCTCTCTCTCCCTCTCTCTCTTTCTCTCTTTCTCTCTATCTCTCTCTCTCTCTCTCATTCTCTCTCTTTTTCCTCATCCACAATAACTTAAACTTCCCCAAAGTCAGATAGAAGAAAATTATAAAATTGAAAATTATTGGCTACATGGCCATGTATGATATATAAGACAACCCTCAACCTTATATTCCTTATATTAGTTCTCCACTGTGAAGGGAAGAGACCTCGCTTGGAGCTCGTATATATATACTATATATATATATATATATATATATATATATATATGTAAAAGTGTAAAAAGTATTATTAAAACATATAGTTTTTCATTTCAACAGATATCATTAATCTTTATGGACACTCAGAGTTTCAGTGCTGGAATAGAAACTTTTCTACAAATGGGGGAACAGAAACCTCTAGTCATGGATGAGGTAAAAAAAAAAAAAAAAAAAAAAATAACTCTATATCATCATCTGAGACTCCTCATTACAAATTTTCATAAGATTGTGATTTGTCATAAGATTGTGATTTTTTATTTTTTTTGTCATCTTATAAGGTAAATGTGGTACGATTTGATATGAGATTACAATTCGAGGGGGACAGCAAGGACCAACACTCCAGAGGCACAGAGCGCCGGTGCAGGTGCAGTAGGCGCAGCAAAGACCAGCACTCCCGAGGCACAGAACATCGGCGTAGCAAAGACCAACACTCTCGAGGCACAGAGCGACAGCGCAGCAGGCGCAGCAAAGACCAACACTCCCGAGGCACAGAGCGACAACACTCCCGAGGCACATAGCGACAGCGCAGCAGGCGCAGTAAAGACCAACACTCCCGAGGCATAGAGCGACAGCGCAGCAGACGCAGCAAAGACCAGCACTCCCGAGGCGGAGAATGGAGGCGCAGTAAAGACCAGCACTCCCGAGGCGGAGAATGGAGGCGCAGTAAAGACCAGCACTCCCGAGGCGGAGAATGGAGGCGCAGTAAAGACCAGCACTCCCGGAGTAAGACCAGCACTCCCGAGGCGGAGAATGGAGGCGCAGTAAAGACCAGCACTCCCGAGGCAAAGACCAGCACTCCCGAGGCAAAGACCAGCACTCCCGAGGCAAAGACCAGCCATCTCGAGGTGGAGAATGGAGGCTCAGTAAAGACTGTCACCTCCTTGAATTATCACAGAGTAGCGGCGCTCCAAAGACCAACTTCAATCATGCTGCTCTTACACCACCACCTGTGCTGACCTGATGCTAGGAGAAAGAGGAAGGGTTGAATTGTACTTACCTCAGTACACGCATGAGGTTTCAGCAGGTGAACACCTTTCTGTTGTAGTTCTGAAATAATTTTAAAAATAATATAAACACGTGATACGACTCCTTTTAAATTTTAATTTATTCCTAGATATTATTTTCACTCTTAAGGTTTTCTTTATAGTTAAAAATGAATAATAATAATAATAATAATAATAATAATAATAACCTCTTTAAAAAAAAGAGAAAGAGGAAAAAGAAAAAATTGAAAATTTTGTCTCAATGGCATATTTCCCATCAAAAGGAGGAATTTACAGTCCCAGTGAAAATGAAGAATCTAATAATAAAATTAGAAAAAAACAAAACAGCTGCAACAACAGCAACAGAATCTAAACCAACACCAACACCAAGAACAACTAGTGAAAGAAAAAGTGAACAAAATCGAAGAAAATCTCAACAACAACAACAACAACAACGTCGATACCGCATACCATTTGTCAAAACAGCAGGTGGACTCTTACCCTCTAGTGACGCATATCGTGTAAACCGAGATGGTCACATTAAAAACGAGAAAAATCACTTTAATAGGGATGTTTATATTGATGATTATGATTTAGAGGAAAGAACGCGAATAGCTAGAGTTGAAAGACGTTTACAGTATATTGAGGAGTGTTTAGGTAAGAGTAACATCATTAAAGCTGAACCAATAACAGCTTTAATTTATACACATGAAAGTGCTCAATTTATTATAAATAAAGTTTATCATAACTTGGATTAGATTTATGGGACATGTGGCTCAGCAACTTATGTCTAGAACAATTGAAAATTTGTTTGGAGCTGCTGATCAATATTTGTTTGAGGGTTGGTTTGAAATTCAAAAAAAATTAAGATCACCCCCACTAAATTATCATTTTATCGACTATAAGGAAAATGTATTAGAAGTAAATAAGGAAATTTTGAATTTGGCGTTAGAAGGTGATAGAGATCAAAATGGTAAACTCCTCTATCCTCAAGATTGTGAGTATATTAATCTTTATTTGGACAATACTACTAATAATGTGTATATTTTTTATTCAATAAATGAATTAATAAACATATATAAAACAAAAACAGATGATGATAAAAATTATATAAACAAGGATAATGATCGGTCTCTTGTAAGTGGCCTAGATGCTTATAGTTTGGTTATGCCTGGAGCTGATAAACGATATAAGGTGTTAGGTTCCCATCGTATTTTATATAATACATTTGTAAATATGTCTAATGGAGAAATGTTCAACACTAGTCTAAATGGAATGGGAATGTCAGCTCTTAACGTCTGTGTTATTATTGTTCATGCCATGATTCATTTAAAATGTTTACTTGATAAAAATATACTTCCCACTGAGAAAATGCGACACTTTAACAAACATTTCATTGAAGAAGTAATAAAACATGTTCCTTCCACATTATTCGGGCATAACATGTTACCAATTGTTACCTTCAAAGACCAATAAAAAAACAATTTAATAACAATTTAATTAATTTAAAAAAAATAAGAAAACAATGTCGTGGAATATGACTACAAAGCCACTTTTATCATATTTTCCTTCTGATATAACTAGTGATACTAATGTAATTATTACAACTAGTGACACTACGTCAACAATAACAACAACAACAACAACAACTACATCCACTGCAACATCTACAATTACTACTGATATATTGTCACCAATAAACAATGATGACAATAGTAATAATAATAATAATGATGATAATATTAATAATTATTTCAACAGTAAACAAATGTTAGATACTGAAGATTTTACTCAAGATATGTTTTTTTATAAATATGTACGATATCTTAACGAGGAAAAAAGAGCACCAGCTCTTCTTGTTTTTGATTTCGATAATACATTAGCCATATATGATGAACAACAACATTTACAACTGAATTTGTCAGATAGTTTTCCCTCAGTATATACACGGCCATTTTTATATGAGATGTTAGATTATATGAAAGCCACCAACAAACACAATATTCTTATTTTATGGACAGCAGGAAAACGATCATATATTCAAAATGTTTTAACTTTATTGAACATGTGTCAATATTTGACACATATTTTAACGTATTATGACTGTGTTTTATCTAAAAATAAATATGGTGTTAGTAAGTCATACAAATATATTGTCAATAAATACCCTAAATATTCAGATATGAGAGCCATACTGATAGATAACTGGGCTGTTTATAATGCTTTGGGAAGGAAAAGAAAGAGTTATAAGACAAATTATGATAATGGAATAGTCAAACAGCAATACAGTCGACTGATATCTATCAAACCTTATACCATATATGACGTGGTGAAAGAATTTGGGGCTTTCAATATACCCCCTCATCAAATAAATGATATTGATATGTTCATTCGTTCTAAAGGCTTAAACGGCAAAACCAATAATAATTATAATCATAATAATGGAACAGATTCATCCACACCAGGAAAATTAGACCAGTACCCATCATATGGGGACACAGCTCTCTTATCCTTAATATGTTTCTGTGAAAGAGAAATCTTTGGGATAGTAGCAACTCCGACTATACAAAACAAAAGAAGTATAAACAGTTACTACTATATTATTATGCTTGAAAACGATCAGTTATCATTGATAAATAGAAACTAAGGTAGAAAATAGTAATATGATCAGAAGTAGACAATGCCGTCCCCTTATATGGATACAAATTTCGACTTAATGATGGTAGTACTATTAATATCTATTTTATATTTCTATAAGTTTGATTAAGTTGGTACTCGTGGGATTATGCCTGAAAGCTTCTAAGGCAGAATCCCGGCTGGAGAAGCAACAATATGGTGTTCAGCTGACATTGGAATGGTCAAAGAGCGATTGGTTTGTAACCCTAGGACTCAATGATCGTTAGTCATCTTGTGTTAATTCATCATCATCATCATCATTCATTCCATACGTTTTTATTTCGGATATGATTTTTTCTATTAATTCAAGTTGGTTATTTAACATTAATTCTTGTTCATGTATAGTGTCAATAGTTGAAAGGTTAACCCTTTTCCATAATTCATTTTTACTTTCCTCTGTTTTTCTGTAAATTTCTTCAATGTTGTTTTTATAAATTTCTTGAGAGTTTTTTAGTTGCCATTGATAATGTTCATGTAACTGTTGTATACAAAATTTATTATTGTTTTCCAATTGGTTTACATTATTTTGAAATGTGTTTTGAATTTCATTTATTTTTGAAATAGAGATTGTATTCATATTTACACAACTTTTTATGAGTTCATTCATGCGTTTGCATAACAGAAAACAAAGGTAAATCAATTGAGTGTAGATTGAAAATGGTGTATAAAGATGACTACGTTCAAGGGCAAATAGAAACTGTTCAAATAATTTATATACACCAAAAATTCTGTCCATGAGATTGGGTTCATCCATATTTTCGTTTTCAAGTTCATTGATTGCACAATGTATAAGGTTGGTTAGTAGATCGTTAATGAGGGATGAACCTACTATTTGGTCAATATTATCGGTATTTTTAAAGAATTCATTTAATTTTTGAAGATTTTCTTTCGGTTTAAATTCTTTCATATCATTTTTCTTATCTTCTTGTAATGCTAATTTGAACAGCGTTGAACATATTATCAAAGGAAATGGGTTTAGTCTCTCTGGACTATTTTCATTTTCGGGTATAATTTTAATTTCATTTACAAAGAGTGTTTTTAGAATAGATTTTTCAAAGTCTAAATAAATTTGAAAAGCTTTTTTATATTTTTTATTTTTAAGGGCATCATTAAGATTAATAATATCCAAGGTTGATTTTGAAGTCATTTTTTTTATTTTATTTTACTTTGTTAATTTGGTTGTTTTATGGACTCAATAAACTCGTTGTGATCTTTCATTTCAGCCAAAAAATTTATATTATGGGTAATATTCCCTAGAGAATTTTTAGAAATGAAGTTTGTGCCAGTATCTCGAGCTAATATATTTGGTAAAAATGTTGCCATATTCTTTAAAACTAATTTTTCATTACTGCATATATTTGTAAGGGAAATGAATCCTATATGAGATGAATAAGCAGTATTAGGAGGGGTTGTTTCTAATATCCTAATCATACATTCTCCGTTGGATTCGTCAGTGGAAATATCAATATTTGAATTTTTTTCCGGTTTCAAGTTAATATCTAATATTTTACTAGGGTACATTCCCATTGCAATATCGAGAATGGAAACATCATTAATGTTATTTACCACATCCACATTTAGATCATCATTAAATGTATTGAAATACCGTTTTAAATTATCAGTATTTGAAGTTAAATGACTTTGATACGTTTTAACCATGGGTTTCTCAGTTGTAATATGAGACAGATAAGAAAATTTGGTCTCATGTATAAAAGAAGGGGGATGAATATCTATAGGTCTAACAGGATTTTTGAGCTGTTGTAATACATTGGGTGAACTGGTATTGGTTTGGGTGGATATTTTAGGTTTAAGAGCTCGTTTTAATTGTATACATTCAGTGGATTGATTTTTGGTAGTAGTTGTAGTAAAAATAGCTCTTCCTTGTCTGTTAACAATAAGAATGTTATGCATCGTGAAGATACATCGACCATTGAGAGGCGGTAATTCTTTAAGATCATCGAGGGAGTCAGAAAGAGCAATTGCTATAGCTATATAATCATGAGTCCCATGTGTCGATAATGGTTCACAGTATGACAATCGATTATTTCTTATTTGTAAGAGCCGTTGCTGAGATTTAATTAACTGAGCATAATAAATACTCATTATATTGTTAATATCAAAGATTTTTAAATCCACTGAATTAAAATCATCATTTTTTATAACTTTAATAAATCGTGAAGAAGGAGGAGCGCTTATTCCTTTTTCATTGTCATTCCATTGTTCGTTTTTTAATGGACGTTTATAGTAACCGTTTTCCAAAGGATATGGGAGACTTTCTAAAAATTTTGTATAAATTTTAGTTAAATCGTCAACATTTCTTTCATTTATTTCGTCTATTATTTCTTTAGTGTTAACCCAAACAATTTTAATATTTTGATCTATGAGATTTGATGGCATAGCTAAAATTTGTAACAAAATGTTGGGATTGGGTAAGATAACATTACCAGGGAAGAAAGATATGTTCTGTGTTTGTTTAATTTGGGGATAAATTTTGTAATTAATACCGAAACTAGATAGAGCATGCCAGAAATATCCTAAATTATAGGTGTGTATTCCAATGTTATTATGACACATTTCATTATAATGAAAATCATTTAAAGTTTCCCGAAAGATTAAACCCATTTTCACATACAAACATGGTTGGCATATGGCAGATAAACTTATATAGGTATTCGATTTGGATAATTTTTCTTGGGCTTTCATATAGAGTTGTTCAAGTTGAAGTAAATAATAATCTTTATCTTCTGTTTTTACATTAGGTAAAATTGCATGTTTACAAATACATTGAGTACCTATCATATTTATTTGTTCTCTAATCATCGTTCTAATTAAATTATGTTGGGGTGAATCATCATTAATTTTAGAAATGATATTAATGACATCAGAATTAACTAGGGGATTTTTTATTGAAAGTGATGATGTCGGTGATTGAGGTAAAGATGAAGACATTTATTTACCTTTTTATTTTAATTTATAATAAAAAATATATGAAAATATGAATAGTCCTGTAGGGATTCCAAATACAACCAATCCTGTACAATCACCAAACCCACCATCAAACCCACCACCAACACCACCAGCACAAAACCAACAAACAAACACCATAACACAACAATCAGTAGTTGGTCTAACTCCGAATTCATCTATAACATCAATAATGGCCAATCCAAAAGTTAATCCAGAAATATCTGAAGTTCTTTCCAAAATTCAAGATATGACTAGATATATCAGTGACCCTAACCAACGTGCTTCTTTCATAAAAGCTTTGGGTCAACAGTTAAATATGATAGGTAATTCTTCTAAATGTGTTTGTATTCACGCTCTATTTCCTGACCTAAAATATGAAGAAAAAGATTATCATTTACAACAAATTGAAGATTTGTATAGAAAAGCACGGGAAAAAACAGTACATAATATTTATAAAAGTTTGTCTGCTAAATGTTCACCCTGTTTTTATCTAAAAATGGGTTTGTTATCAACAGACGTGGTGAAAGATTTTAAAGACTCATTTTGTTCCAACAAAACTGGGCCTCATAAAACTTATAATTTAGGACCAATGGCTCATGTCTTAACAAGTTATAATGTTAATCAAAAAGTCTATCCTAACATGCAAAATGCTATGAATATATCTTTTCATCCAGGTAATATTCTAATGCCTGATTCAAAAATCTTTTTACAGATGTTAGCTATGCCATCAAATCTCATAAATCAGGGGGTTAAAGTAATTTGGGTTGATACAGAGGAAACTGTTCCTTGCAATAATAATAACATTAAAGACCAATTGGAATGTTATGAAAAGTTTATGAACGCTCTCCCTGCTTCTCTTGATAATGGTTATTACAAAGGTGAGCCTATACCAACTGACAAGAATAAATTAATAACTTTTCCACCTCATAAATTTGTTAAAGCAGCTAAAGGTGAAGAAAATTTAGTTTTACTAAAAAATTTTGATGTAAATTCAGTTTTAAACATATATTATTCTCAACTAATTCAATCACAGCGACGTTTACAAGTGAAAACTATAACAGATAATGATGGAAGTAGATTATATTTGAATCGAACCAATTTTGCTTGTTATGAACCCTTGTCCACACATCGAATACATGATTTTCTAGCCATAGCGGTTGCCCTCTCGAATAATCCGGAAGATCTTAAAAAATACCCTCCACTCAATAATGAGTGTATCACTACTCCACATAATATTCTCATCATTAATAATAAAGGGAAGGCCGTGTTTACTGACAGTACTGAACCTAAATCAACTACAGCCTGTGAAAAATTGAAACGAGGACTTAAAGATGGTACTAAATATCCACCTCATAAACGATTTGTAAATACAGCACATACCATGACACCTAATACAAATCTCAAACCTGGAGATCCTATTAAACCAGACAGTTTTCCTGACTTAAATACTGCCACTTCTCCTGATCTCGCTGATATTGCTATGGAGAAACATATTAATGATTCGGAAATGTTTCGTAAGAATTTAAAAGCAAATATAGACAATTTGAAAAATTACTTTTCAGAGTTTAATGATGACCTGAATAAACCTGTTGATATAAATAATGTTAATTATTCTATTTTTGATATTGCCATTGGAATGTCTCCCTCAAAAATACTCGATATCAATCATAATCTTGCAGGTGAAAAACCCAATGGTATTGATATATTTTCATACTATCCCGAAAATGGCACAAATATTCTTGAAATAGCATCGCCTAATGTAGTATATTCAGATCAAATCGGTTTTCTTACTCTCAAGAGCCTATGTTCTAATGAGATGTTAGTATTAAAAAATACCATTGCCCATTTGCAAAATATTATGAATCGCAGTGTTGGGGTATTTAGGAAATTTGAAGTAACACCGGGAAACAACATTACAACTCTTCAACCTAATTATTTAGTACAAATACGAGATCCTTCTGAATATCTTCAAGTTGTTGATAAAACTATAAAAGCAGATACATCCATCCCCAACTTCCAAATAGAACCTCCTAATGATATACATCATATACCACAAGATTTGTGCGATTCAATGTCATTTAATCAGTATGTAAATTTGTATACCCCACCTAAAACACAAGGATGTATATGGTAATTTATATTATAATTAAAACTTTTCAATTATATTAATAATTTAATATAATGTTTGTTTATTGGCAATTACCCAAAATACTTAGTTGTTGTTTTTTATTTTTTATGAATTACCCTCTAATATTTTTTTTGTTTTGGTTATTATAAAAAAAATGAACATTTATATATTTGTTGTTGGTATATGTTTACTAATTATTTTATTTTTAATGTGGATGAGAATCCAATCCACAAACAGCGACACCATCTCTCCACAATCAGAAGATGTCAGTGCCACCCTCCCAACAGCACGTGCCACTGTCACCACCTCCACCAGCACTCCAGCTGCTAAGGACAGCGGTGCCACTGTCACCACCTCCACCTCCATCAGCACTCCAGCTGCTAACGAGAGCGGTGCCACTGTCACCACCTCCACCAGCACTCCAGCTGCTAACGACAGCAGTGCCACTGTCACCACCTCCACCTCCACCAGCACTCCAGCTGCTAACGACAGCGGTGCCACTGTCACCACCTCCACCTCCACCAGCACTCCAGCTGCTAACGACAGCGGTGCCACTGTCACCACCTCCACCTCCACCAGCACTCCAGCTGCTAACGACAGCGGTGCCACTGTCACCACCTCCACCAGCACTCCAGCTGCTAACGCAGAGACGAGGACTTTGGGGGGTAAGGGGTGGGGTTGGGTTCTGGATGGGTGAGGGGAGGGGGGGTGTTAAGGTGGGTCGCCGAAAACGGAGATTCGAACTCAAAAGGCGGGCTAGGATCCGTCCCTGATCCGACACAGAGACAGAACGGAGAGACGACCCACTGTGGCAGGGTGAGGCGTCGAGAGAGTCCTTCCCACAATTTTTTTAATAAATGGCTAAGAATTATTGAACATTGAGAGGTTTCGTTTAGCATATTATAAAAAAAAATGATAGACATATGTAGCAGCCAGAAAGCCACACCTGGACCACTATGCTAGGCCCGACCTGCCCAACGCGGCAAGTTCCCCTGAATCTATATATTTTTCCAATTTTCCTCTATGAAGTGATAAATCTGTCCATTTCACCATACACAAGTTAATTAGGTTAGGGGCTAGGTTAGGTTCGGTCATATATCTATGTTAGTTTTAACTCAAATTTCCAATAATCAACCCATACATAAGGAAATGGACAGATTCATCACTTCACAAGAAAAAAAAATTGAAAAAAATATAAATTCATGAAAACTCGGCCCATCAGGCAAATCGGGCCTTGCACAGCAGGCCAAATACAACGTTCTGGCAACCAGGCACGACATATATATATATATATATATATATATATATATATATATATATATATATATATATATATATATATATATATATATATATATATTTATTTTGGGGGTTGTTATTGTTTTTTGTAATAGGTTTAAATGGGTTTCAGGAGACCTACCCGTTGTTTGTTTCTTCCTCTGTATGTGTCGTTTTACCCACTCACTTAGGATCCATTATTGAGAATAAGGATTTGATGAATATCTCTTTAGTAACTTGTAACTTACATTCGAATTACCATTCTCCCAGAGTTTTTATTATTATTATTATTATTATTATTATTATATTAGGCATACCACCACCTTCAATTAATAAATGTACAGTTAGATCTTAGAAATTGTAAACATTATAGAATATGAATTTTGTATATAATATGAATTTTGTATATATCAAATTTAATATATTTCTTTTTACAACACACACACACCCACACACCCACACACACACACACACACACACACACACACACACACACACACACACACACACACACACACACACACACACATCCACACACACACACACCCACACACCCACACACACACACCCACACACCCACACACACACACCCACACACACACACACACACACACACACACACACACACACACACACACACACACACACACACACACACACACACACACACACACACACACACACACACACACACACACACACCCACACCCACACACACACACACACACACACACACACACACACACACACACACACACACACACACACACTGTAGGTTTTTATGATTATAATTAAAAAATTTATGTAATTTTATGATCAGTATTGATTACACTTGTATTAAAAAAATAAAGCAAGCACCTGTTTCTATGACTTGGTAAATGTCATACATTACAACAATTTTTTTCGAATACTTTATTAAATTTACTGTGCTTCAAAATTCATTTGGTCTCTTTCTTCATGGTTTATAATTTTATATGTATTAATCGTTGTAAAAATCACGAGAATTACTGCAATTAGCCCAGCTATGGCATGATGTGACCCCATAACATATTTCATGTGATCATCAGATTTAACTGAATCCATAAATGGTATTTTATCATATACATTCATAACAGATGTTATTGTAATAAACAAACATAAGATAACTAATATAATAAGTATAAAATATGTGAATATTTTATTACCGAACATATCTTTTTTTGTTCTTTTTTATATAGGAGAAAAATAATAAAATGACTATGAAATTTAATTATAATTTAATAATTTAATAGATGTATAAGCTGTTTAGCTGGAGGAACGATTTTTGGGCATAAGAAACAATTGATTTATATTGATATTGATGGTAAGTTAAGATAAATGTAATTAATAAAAGAGCCATAATAGCAATTACTAATGACATTAATGATTTGGAAATATTTGTTCCCAAAAGATAAAAGGTGGCTAATAAACCAACCAAAAAAGACAGATACATAATAGAAAGGGACCAATTTGTTTTTTTCTTAACGACATTAATTTTTTCCTGTGATATTTCCTTATTATCATGTGTCTCATTAATTGCGGGAGTTGTTAATGTGGTTGGTATTGGATTCCAATAAGATTCTTCATGTACTCTGTTAGCTATTCTCAAATCCATAACATGAGGTTGAGGTAGTAACTGAGGAAGTTGTTTATGATTCTTGTCTGAAGCCGTTGTTGTTGTTGTTGTTGAAAGATGAGGATGTACCATTTTATTTAACGATTTTCTTTTTTTTTTTAATTATAGTTTTAATTAATGTTTCACTATTGAAGGGTATTAGTGTTTTGAGTCGATGGCTGTTTATATGTATTAGGGCTTCTTCAAGTGGGAAATAACAGGCAATTTTTTCTTCATCTAAGCGATGACTGAAAGGAAAACGATGCATATAATTCTTAATTGCACGGTTGTTGGTCTTCTTATCATTTAGGTTGAAAATACATCCTAAAGTTCCAAGTATCCAATTTAAACATCGAGACCAAGAGTGCGTAAATTGAATTAAATTATTTGCATTTTCAGTTTCAATTAAAATACTATAATCACACTGATAGGTTTTACCATTCAGTGCTATCCATTCCTCTGATATCATTGGTAAATTATATTGGTTATTATGAATCATCCCCAATTTAATTCTTTTAATAATTGGTATAAAATCTAAATGAAAACAATGTGTTTCTTCCATAAACTCTCTAATTTGGGTAATTATCGGAATCTTTTGATCAATTTTTTCAGGTTGACCACGAGGAAGTGTATACTCTCCCTCTATTGTATTTCCATTACCAAACATATGTTGATATAAATTAACATATTCGGCCAGACTCATGGGGGACGAATTTTCAAAAATAATAACATTTTTCGTTTTATCATTCCATTTATGTCGATAACTTTTATTATTAAGATACGAAATATAAAAGTTTGATGGAGAATGTAACATTAGGATTTTACATTTTTTAATATAACTTTTTCGTCTGTGCTAAAACATTGACTGGCATCTACATATAAAAGCCCTAAAGATTTTTTAGTTTTATTATCATAATTTAATTGGTTTGGTTTTAATTGTATTAATGGCATATTTATAGTGGGAGGAAGATGTGCATTTTTGTAATAAAAATCAGTTTCTTTACAATACTGAGATGACATACTGACTATTTTGTATCTAAAAATGAATGGTGTTTATATAATAATTTATATATTTTTTGTATTCTAACGGAACATGGATTATATTCATTAATGTGTAGTAGGGAGTGGTGGTGGTGGTGTGGTAAGGTTGTTGGGGGTGGTGGTGAGATTAGGGTGTGTATATTGTGGGTGTGGGTGATTATAAAAGTTGTGGTGGGGTTGTTGTGTTGGTGGGGTTTGGGGAGGGTGGTGGTGGTGGTGGTGGTGGCGGTGGCGGTGTTTGGGTTGTTGTGTTGGTTGGGTTTTGGGAGGGTGGTGGTGGTGGTGGTGGCAGTGTTTGGGTTGTTGTGTTGGTTGGGTTTTGGGAGGGTGGTGGTGGCAGTGTTTTGGTTGTTGTGTTGGTAGGGTTTTGGGAGGGTGGTGGTGGCAGTGTTTGGGTTGTTGTGTTGGTTGGGTTTTGGGAGGGTGGTGGTGGTGGCAGTGTTTGGGTTGTGGTGTTGGTTGGGTTTTGGGAGGGTGGTGGTGGTGGTGGTGGCAGTGTTTGGGTTATTGTTTGGGTTGTTGTGGGGGTTGTTGTGTTGGTGGGGTTTGGGTTATTGTTTGGGTTGTTGTGGGGGTTGTTGTGTTGGTGGGGTTTGGGTTATTGTTTGGGTTGTTGTGGGGGTTGTTGTGTTGGTGGGGTTTGGGTAGGGTGATGGTGGGGGTGTTGTTTGGGTTGTGGTAGTTTCCATATCTTTTATTATTTGAGGAAAATTTTTTACCAAAATTTTCCCAAATTGTTTTTCCTGACATTTATACCGAAATAAAATATATGAAAACAATACTGCAAATTCTTTTTTTTTCTATAGTTTCTTTTACAATACTATGTATAATATCTCGAGGTATATTATCATGGTAAATGGTTTGGCATATGGTATCCATTCCTTCAATTAAAGATTGAATTAGATTTTTTTTATCATTTACAGATACCTCTCGAAATTTTCGTATTGTAATCTCAATTTTGTTCGAGGATAAATCCATGAAACTTTTCAGAAAGCTACATTCCGGATTCCATAGAATATGAAGAAGTAGAGGCTTGTCAGAAATGTCAAAATTCCATAGCCCAAGATTACAAAAAGCACATTTCACATGATCACTAAGACCTGTATAAAAGAATCCAGCTGAACTTAGATCTTCTGAGTTTGGTAATGTAAGTGGCCATGTGCTAAAACTTTCCAGGCGATTTTTACAATCTTCATATGTTCAATCGACACTGGGACAATGAGGTGACAATGAGAGGACTATATTGGATTGCAGAATAACTTCACATAACTCTAAAGGGACATTACCAACGGGTTTTCCCATGATAAATGGACAATAAGGAACTCTTTGTCTATGTTTATTATGTGGAATATCATTTATTTGCCAGTTCTTGATAACTGTATTGAAGAAAATACATGCACATGCATCGTTTCTTTTAAGATAAAAAAATCCATCCCTAGCTAAATTTAGAGGGGAAATCCATGGGAATTTCCAATTGTTAAATGTGTCTAGACGTGCACTTTCAAACTTCCAAAAAAAAATGTTGTTAAACATTCTGATAGGTGTTTTAATTTGTGAAATAAATGTACAATTATGTTCTGGATATACAATTGCATTACTATTTATATTGAATGTAAGTGACAAATGACACTTTATACATTTCCATTGATTTTCTTGTTTGTTATAATAAAACCCATTTCGTTTTAAAATGTTTAAATTTATTTTGAAATTTAAACCTTCTAATGTTTTCATGCTATGTTGTCCACTCATTTTGGTATGTAATTAATGAATGGTAAATTTATTAAATCCGTCTGACCATATTATATATTTTACTAGGCATGGCATTATATATATTTTTTTTATTTATATTTCGAGATTCTTCAGGTTTACAGTAAAGGCTTCAAACTCTTCTTTTCAATTCAAATTCCATTATCATCACTAGTGTTCTAGGCGATTTGTAAAAAAAAAAAAACTTGGTGGTTATATAATAAACATATTGAAATAAAATTAAAATAGTGATAGGATGATATCAAAGCAAAAGAAAAACGAAGAATTTTGCAGCAAACATGAATTTGAATTAAAAATTAGCCAAATGTTGGAAAAAGGTGGGCCTGGGAGTCGGAAAATTTTTACTCGAGAAAAATTAGCACAATACATTGAGGAAGTCAAAAATGCTAAATTGAAACTGAATTGGAAATCTTCTCATGAATATGATCTATTGTCTCGATATGATGTCAAAAATCTATTTGGGGATGACGTCTTAGTAACCATCGACGAAACTGAACGAAGAATGAAGCGGGGGACCAAGCGTAAACTGACCAGTGACAATCGTCATTCTACTACGGCTGTAACAACAACAACAACCACAACAACAGGAACAACAACAGCTGATCCTGGCCGGATGTGTCGTCGTTTCATACATCAAGGGCAATTGTATGATACGATTTATGATGCACACAGAGCAGTTTGTCACGGAGGAGAAAAAAGAACTTATTTTGAAGCAAGTAAAACTATCGCTAACGTCACTCAACAATCGGTGAAACTCTTTATTTCACTCTGCCACATATGCAATTTGAAACGACTTCCTCGACGAAAAAAGGGGGTAATACGGCCCATTGTATCGACCAGTTTTGCGGAGCGAGGACAAATGGACTTAATAAATATGCAAAAAGAAGGAGGATGTGTGTATAAATATATTTTACATTATCAGGATCATTTAACAAAGTTTTCGGTTTTACGAGCTCTTCGCAGTAAACGGGCGATTGAAGTGGCACGCCACTTACTCGATATATTTGCTCTCTTGGGAGCCCCACGAATTCTGCAGAGCGATAACGGCCGTGAATTTGTGGCAGAGGTGATTCAAGAGCTAAAAAACGAAATGTGGCCCAACATGCTCCTCATTAATAGCAAACCTCGTCATCCACAGAGCCAAGGGAGCATTGAATGTACAAAAGAAAATGTAATCAAAATGCTTGGCAGTTGGATGTGTGAAAATCAAACGCGAGATTGGTCAGCTGGACTTCCCTTTGTGCAATTCACCAAAAACACAGCATATTTACGTGGAATTGGCGTATCGCCTTACAAGGCAGTTTTTGGTATAGAACCACCAATATATATGAATAATAATACACCTTCATTAATAAAGATGATGCAATTGAAATTAAGAGAAAAATAGAGGTGATGAGTTAATAGTACATTATTTCTTCAAATTTATTTATGTTAGTTAAAATGCACGTGCTAAATATCAAGGTTCATTATTAATTTATTTTTGTTTTTGTTTTTGTTTTTGTTTTAGGATACGAGAAGTTTGACTGAACTGAAAGTTGGTTGGGAATGAAAAAGACTAAATGAAACTAGTACTAGTGTCCCCCCCCCCCCCAAAAAAAAAAAGATATGAAAAACATACCTCATAAACCCAAAATGGTTCTGGATGGGTTCTACTGAAGATGGATGGGTACCCAGCATCATCACAATTGAAATTCATAATGCAAATATTGGATATAGGTTCGATGATAACTAAATTGTTTGTTGAACTAGTTTCCAACATTGACCATCATATATAGTAATCAACTCAAAAGTGGCATGGACCAGGGGAATCCGACTGTCTAATTAAAACAAAGCAAAGCAATGCGATGGTCAGAGATAGATGTTCATGTAATGTGATTTCTGCCCAGTGCTCGGAATGTCAAAGTGAAGAAATTCAAAGAAGCGCGGGTAAACGGCGTGAGTCATATATCATACAGTGGGGAGTTGATGATTGAGAATCATTCAATAGGCCGTTACTTAACATATATTATATTAACCTAACCTAACCTATGTTAGGTTAGGTTATGTAGGGTTGGTTAGGTTCGGTCATATATCTATGTTAATTTTAACTCCAATAATTTTTTTTTAACTCATACATAATGAAATGGGTAGCTTTATCATTTCATAAGAAAAAAATTTAGAGAAAACATATAAATTCGTGAAAACTTGGCTTATTAGGCAAATCAGGCCTTACATAGTAGGCTGAGAAGTCCGTTCTGGCTACTAGGTACCACATATATCCAACTCGAATTGATATACTCTCTGTAGTGATACTTTTTTTTAAATAATATTTACAATAAGAATAAAGGTATTAAAAAAAAAATATATCATTTCTATACTACTTATTATTAAAATACTTATTTGTCAATTTAATTATATGGAGAATAAATATGAATTGCTATATTCAATATCATAACCAGATTGTATTAACATGTGATACAAATAATACAACTGTAAATTATTTAAATTTGTGGTGTCAATTTTCCAATTTTGTGATAGATGAATAGGATTTTCTTTATAATAATTAATCAATGCATCATGAAAAATTTGCCCATTCGGCATTAAAATAAGTTGTTTGTAAATTGCATCTGAAATTTTATTTGGACATTTTGAAGAATTATAATACGGGATAACCATATTATTAATAATCATAAAAGCTAATTTGAAAGGTGAATTGGAATTATGAAAGTTGTTTTTATAATTTGTAACTTTTTCTTGTATAAATTGAACATATTTTCGTTTTTCTTCTTCATCATTTTGATTATTAATAAATATGTTTGTTTGATCCTCCACAATCATTAAATTTTCAGTATTATCTTCTTTGAATGGTGGCAGTGGCGATTGTTGCGGTGCCGGTTGCAGTGGTTATTTGCGGTGTCGGTTGCAGTGGTGATTGTTGCGGTGTCGGTTGCAGTGGTGATTGTTGCGGTGTCGGTTGCAGTGGTGATTGTTGCGGTGTCGGTTGCAGTGGTGATTGTGGCGGAGTCGGTGTCGGTGGTGATTGTGGTAGTGATGGTGATGGTAGGTGTGATAGGTCAGAATCCATTTTAAGGATTGATTTTGGGATTTTTTTTTATACATTTTATATATATATATATAAAAAAAAAGAGGGGCTGGATTTTTATTATAGAAAGAAACATTATACTAAGATGGTGAACCAATGTTTTTAAGTAGGGGTGGTGGTGGTGGTGGTGGTGGTGGTGTTGCTGCTGCTTTTGGTAATAAACCTTCATCTTGATTGATAAATGTTACAATTTCATCCTTTTTTCCTGGTTTGAATGATGTCAGTTAAGAGATGGGGATTTCGGGTTCTTAAACAATATTATCATTGGTCATCAATATCACTAAAAATACGAAAGTAATTCCATTCGTCACATGATTCCGTGTTAATATGTCACAAAAAATTATTCCTGTTGGGTGTATTCATGTTTAATCTTTTGCTGGTTTATATACCATTCTTCATAAACTTCCAACTTTCTAGTTAATTTCAAATGTATTTTTTTTATACATTAGATGTCTATATGATTTAAAATAGTGTTGCCTTATCTAGATTTAAATAACCAAATGTGTATATATGCTTGTGGGTGCCGGATGTCAAAGAGTGACTGAGGGGAGGAGCTGTGTGTGTGTGTGTGTGTGTGTGTGTGTGTCTTTATGTGTGTGACTTTGTATGTGTGTGTGTATATGTGTATGTGTGTGTGTGTGTGTCTTTATGTGTGTGTGTGTGTGTGTGTGTCTTTATGTGTGTGACTTTGTATGTGTGTGTGTGTATGTGTGTGTGTCTTTGTGTGTGTGTGTACTCACCTATATGTACTCACCTATATGTGCTTGCAGGATCGAGCATTGACTCTTGGATCCCGCCTTTCTAGCTATCGGTTGTTTACAGCAATGACTCCTGTCCCATTTCCCTATCATACCTAGTTTTAAAAGTATGAATAGTATTTGCTTCCACAACCTGTTCCCCAAGTGCATTCCATTTTTCTACTACTCTCACGCTAAAAGAAAACTTCCTAACATCTCTGTGACTCATCTGAGTTTCCAGTTTCCACCCATGTCCCCTCGTTCTGTTATTATTACGTGTGAACATTTGATCTATTTCCACTTTGTCAATTCCCCTGAGTATTTTATATGTCCCTATCATATCTCCTCTCTCCCTTCTTTTCTCTAGTGTCGTAAGGTTCAGTTCCTTCAGCCGCTCTTCATATCCCATCCCTCGTAGCTCTGGGACAAGCCTCGTCGCAAACCTCTGAACCTTCTCCAGTTTCTTTATGTGTTTCTTCAGGTGGGGGCTCCATGATGGCGCGGCATACTCTAAGACGGGTCTCACGTAGGCAGTGTAAAGCGCCCTAAAAGCTTCCTCATTTAGGTTTCTGAATGAAGTTCTAATTTTCGCCAGTGTAGAGTACGCTGCTGTCGTTATCCTATTTATATGTGCCTCAGGAGTTAGATTAGGTGTCACATCCACTCCCAGGTCTCTTTCTCGAATCGTTACAGGTAGGCTGTTCCCCTTCATTGTGTACTGTCCCTTTGGTCTCCTGTCACCTGATCCCATTTCCATAACTTTACATTTACTGGTGTTAAACTCCAGTAGCCATTTCTCTGACCATCTCTGCAGCCTGTTTAAGTCCTCTTGGAGGATCCTACAATCCTCGTCTGTCACAACTCTTCTCATTAATTTTGCGTCATCTGCAAACATTGACATGTATGACTCCACTCCTGTAAACATATCATTTACGTAAATTAGAAAGAGGATTGGTCCCAGTACCGATCCTTGAGGTACTCCACTTGTTACTGTTCGCCAGTCCGACTTTTCGCCCCTTACCATTACCCTCTGGCTCCTTCCTGTTAGGTAGTTCTTCACCCATACTAGGGCCTTTCCGCTTACTCCTGCCTGCCTATTCAAGTTTGTATAGCAGTCTCATGTGCGGTACCGTATCAAAGGCCTTTTGGCAGTCAAGAAATATGCAGTCTGCCCAGCCTTCTCTGTCCTGCCTTATCCTTGTTACTTTATCATAGAATTCTAAAAGGTTTGTTAGGCATGATTTCCCTGTCCAGAACCCATGTTGGTGCTTGTTTACAAACCCAATGCTCTCCAGGTGCTCAACAAGTCTTAGCCTAATTATTCTTTCAAGTATTTTGCAGGGGATGCTTGTCAGTGATACGGGTCTGTAGTTAAGTGCCTCCTCCCTATCCCCCTTTTTGAAAATCGGTACGACATTTGCCTCCTTCCAGCAACTGGGCAATTCTCCCGACATAAGTGACTCATTGAAGATCATTGCCAGAGGCACGCTGAGAGCCTGCGCTGCCTCTTTAAGTATCCACGGTGATACTTTGTCTGGTCCAACAGCTTTATTTGCATCCAGTGTTGTCAACTGTTTCATTACATCCTCTGCTGTCACCTCTATATCTGATAGTCTTTCATCTTGGGTAATCTCTTCTAACAATGGGAGCTGCTCAGGCTCGGTAGTGAACACTCCATGGAATTTTGCATTCAGTACCTCGCAGATTTCCTTGTCGCTTTCTGTATATGCCCCTTCTGTTTTCCTCAGTCTTGTCACTTGGTCATTTACCGACATCTTCCTTCTTATATGGCTATGTAGTAATTTTGGTTGCTTTTTCGCTTTGACTGCAATATCGTTCTCATAATTTCTTTCCGACACTCGTCTTATGTTAATGTAATCATTCCTAGCTCTGTTACATCTAATCCTGTTGTCCTCTGTCCTTTGTCTTCTGTACTTCCTCCACTCCCTCCTGCTTCTCACCTTTGCTTCCTGACACTGTCTATTAAACCATGGGTTATTATATTCCCTCCTGCTTTTTTCCTTTATTGTTGGAATAAATCTATCTTCAGCCTCCTTGCATTTCAATATGACTTGGTTCATCATACCTTGCACTGTTTTTCCTCTAAGTTCTTCCTCCCACTGCACTTCTCCCAGGTAGTCCCTTATCCTTCTGTAGTCCCCTTTTCTGTAATCAAGTCTCCTTTCCCGGACCTCTTGTCCTTTCGTCACAATTTTAAGCTCCATCATGTAGTCAAAGGCTAGGACACAGTGGTCACTAGCTCCTAGTGGTATTTCATGTTCCAACTGCTCGATGTCTTCTACATTCTGAGTGATAATGAGATCTAATAGGCTGGGCGTATCCCCTCCTCTTTCCCTCGTATCTTCTTTCACATGCTGTGTTAGGAAATTCCTGTCAATAACGTCTAGCAGCTTCGCTCCCCAGGTCTCCTCCCCGCCATGGGGATTCCTCGTTTCCCAATCTATCTCTCCGTGATTTAGGTCCCCCATGACCAGCAGCTTCGCTCTCATTCTATGCGCTAAAGATGCTGCCCTCTGCAGTTCATCCATACATGTCTTGTTGCTGTCCTCGTACTCCTGCCTGGGCCTTCTACTGTTTGGTGGGGGATTGTAGAGTATCAAGATTACAATCTTCTTCCCATCCACTGTCAGAGTTCCATGTATGAAGCTTGTGCTTTCATTGGTACCCGGATTTTCCAGCTCATCAAACTTCCATTTCCGCTTTATTAGTAGTGCCACTCCTCCTCCCTGTCTCTGTGTCCTTTCTTTTCTTATCACCTGGTACCCCTCTGGAAAGATTGCATCCGAGATCATGCCATTTATTTTTAGT
>NC_091180.1:44864686-44883852 GCF_040958095.1 Procambarus clarkii | reverse complement strand
GTTGTACTTGAGTGCGGGGTCACTCCCAGTTGTGCTTGAGTGCGTATAATCACCTAGTTGTGCTTGAGTGCGTGGTCTCCCCAGTTGTGCTTGAGTGCATGGTCTGCCTCAATTGTGCTTGAGTGCCTATACTCAACCAGTTGTTCTTGAGTGAGTTTACTTATCAGGTTGTGCTTGAGTGCGTGTACTCATCCAGTTGTGCTTGAGTTCGTGGTCTCCTCTAGTTATGCTTGAGTGCGTGCACTCACCCGGTTGTGCTTAAGTGCGTGGTCTCTCTTAGTTGTGCGTGAGTGTGTGTACTCACCAGGTTGTACTTGAGTGCGTGCACTCACCCAGTTGTGCTTGAGTGCGTGGTCTCTCTCAGTTGTGCTTGAGTGCGTGTACTCACCAGGTTGTCCTTGAGAGCGTGCACTCACCCAGTTGTGCTTGAGTGCATAGGCTCCCACAGTTGTGCTTGAGTGCGTGTACTCTCCACGTTCTACTTGAGTGCGTGTACTCACCCAGTTGTGCTTGTGTGCTTATATTCACTTAGTTGTGCTTGAGTGCATGTACTCAACCAGTTGTGCTTGAGAGCGTGTACTCGCCCAATTGTGCTTGAGTGCGTGTACTCACCCAGTTGTGTTTGAGTGCATAGGCTTTTGCAGTTGTGCGTGAGTGAGTGTACTCACCAGGTTGTACTTGAGTGCGTGTACTCAGCCAGTTGTGCTTCAGTGCGTGGTCTCTCCCAGTTGTGCTTGAGTGCGTGTACTCACCTATTTGTACTTGAGTGCGTGCTCTCCCCCAGTTGTGCTTGAGTGCGTGGTCTGCTCCAGTTGTGCTTGAGTGCATGTACTCAACCAGCTTTGCTTGAGTGCGTGTACTCACCAGGTTGTCCTTGAGAGCGTGTACGCACCCAGTTGTTCTCGAGTGCGTGGTCTCCCCTGTTGTGCTTGAGTGCGTGCACTCACCCAGTTGTGCTCCAGCGTATGTACTCACCCAGTTGTGCAAGAGTGCGTGGTCTCCCCGAGTTGTGCTTGAGTGCGTGGTCTCCCCCATGTGTTCGAGTTCCTTGTCTCTCCAAGTTGTGCTTGAGTGCGTGTACTCACCTATTCGTGCTTGAGTGCGTGTACTCATTAGTTTTGCTTGAGTGCCTGTACTCACCCAGTTGTGCTTGAGTGCGTGTACTCACCTAGTTGTGCTTCATTGCGTGGTCTCTCCCAGTTGTGTTTCAGTGTGTGCACTCACCAGTGTTTGCTTGAGTACGAGTACTCATCTAGTTGTGCTTGAGTGCGTGGTCTCTCCCAGTTGTGCTTGAATACGTGTAATCGCCTAGTTGTACTTGAGTGCGGGGTCTCTCCCAGTTGTGCTTGAGTGCGTGTAATCACCTAGTTGTGCTTGAGTGCGTGGTCTCCTCCAGTTGTGCTTGAGTGCGTGGTCTGCCCCAGTTGTGCTTGAGTGCGTGTACTAAACCAGTTGTGCTTGAGTGAGTTTACTCACTAGGTTGTGCTTGAGTGCCTATAATCACCCAATTGTGCTTGAGTGCGTGGTCTCCCCCAGTTTTGCTTGAGTGCGTGCACTCACCCAGTTGTGCTTGAATGCGTGGTCTCTCTCAGTTGTGCTTGAGTGCATATACTCAACCAGTTGTGCTTGAGTGCGTTTACTCACCAGGTTGTGTTTGAGTGCGTGTACTCACCCAGTTGCGCTTGAGTGCGTGGTCTCCCCAGTTGTGTTTGAGTGCGTAGGCTCTCCCAGTTTGGCGTCAGTGAGTGTACTCAGCAGGTTGTACTTGAGTGCGTGTACTCAACCAGTTGTGCTTCAGTGCGTGATCTCTCCCAGTTGTGCTTGAGTGCGTGCACTCACCTATTTGTACTTGAGTGCGTGGTCTCCCCCAGTTGTGCTTGAGTGCTTGGTCTGCCCCTGTTGTGCTTGAGTGCATGTACTCAACCAGCTTTGCTTGAGTGTGTGTACTCACCAGGTTGTCCTTGAGAGCGTGTACGCACCCAGTTGTTCTTGAGTGCGTGGTCTCCCCTAGTTGGGCTTGAGTGCGTGCATTCACCCAGTTGTGCTCCAGTGTATGTACTCACCCAGTTGTGCATGAGTGCGTGGTCTCCCCGAGTTGTGCTTGAGTGCGTGGTCTCCTCCATGTGTTCGAGTGCCTGGTCTCTCCACGTTGTGCTTGAGTGCGTGTACTCACCTAGTCGTGCTTGAGTGCATGTACTCATTAGTTTTGCTTGAGTGCCTGTACTAACCCAGTTGTGCTTGAGTGCGTGTACTCACCCAGTTGTGCTTCATTGCGTGGTCTCTCCCAGTGGTGTTTGAGTGTGTGTACTCACCAGTGTTTGATTGAGTGCATGTACTCACCCAGTTGTGCTTGAGTGCGTTTACTCGCCCAATTTTGCTTGAATGCGTGGTCTCCCCCCAGTTGTGCTTGAGTGTGTGGTCTCCCTCAGTGGTGCTTGAGTGCGTGTACTCACCTTGTGTTCCTTGAGTGCGTGCACTCACCCAGTTGTGCTTGAGTGCATAGGCTCCCACAGTTGTGCTTGAGTGCGTGTACTCTCCAGGTTCTACTTGAGTGCGTGTACTCACCCAGTTGTGCTTGTGTGCTTATATTCACTTAGTTGTGCTTGAGTGCATGTACTCAACCAGTTGTGCTTGAGAGCGTGTACTCGCCCAATTGTGCTTGAGTGCGTGTACTCACTCAGTTGTGCTTTAGTGCATGTACTCTCCAGATTGTACCTGAGTGCGTGTACTCACCTAGTTGTACTTAAGTGCGTGGTCTCCCCCAGTTGTGCTTTAGTGCGTGGTCTGCCCTAGTTTTGCTTGAGTGCATGTACTCAACGAGTTGTGATTGAGTGCGTGTACTCACCAGCTTGTGCTTGAGTGCGTGTACTCACCCAGTTGTGCTTGAGTGCGTGGTCTCCCCCAGTTGTGCTTTAGTGCGTGCACTCAGTCAGTTGTGCTTGAGTGCATGGTCTCTCCTAGTTTTGCTTGAGTGCGTGTACTCACCTAGTTCTGCTTGAGTGCGTGTATTCACCTAGTTTTTCTTCAGTGCGTGTACTCACCAGGTTGTTCTTGAGTGCGTGTACTCATCCAGTTGTGTTTGAGTGCATGGTCTCCTCCAGTTGTGCTTGAGTTCGTGTACTCACCAGGTTGTACTTGAGTGCGTGTACTCACCCATTTGTGCTCTAGTGCGTTTTCTCACCCAGTTGTGCTTGAGTGCATTTCCTCAACCAGTTGTGCTTGATTTCGTGTACTTGCCCAGTTGTGCTTGAGTGCATGTACTCACCCAGTTGTGCTTGAGTGCGTGGTCTTCCCTAGTTGTGCTTCAGTGCGTGGTCTCCCCTAGTTGTGTTGGAGTGCGTGAACTCACCCAGTTGTGATTGAGTGCGTGGTCTCTCCCAATTGTGCTTGAGTGTGTGCACTCACCAGGTTGTACTTGAATGCTTGTACTCATACAGTTGTTCTTGAGTGCGTGGTCTCTCCCAGTTGTGCTTGAGTGCGTGTACTCAACTAGTTGTACTTGAGTGCGTGGTCTCCCCTAGTTGTGCTTGAGTGCGTGGTCTGCTCCAGTTGTGCTTGAGTGCATGTACTCAACGAGTTGTGCTTGAGTGCGTGTACTCACTAGGTTGTGCTTGATTGCTTGTACTTACCCAGTTGTGCTTGAGTGCGTGTAACCACCAGGGTGTGCTCGAGTGCGTGTACTCACCCAGTTGTGCTCTAAAGCGTGGTCTCCCCCAGTTGTGCTTGAGTGCGTACACTCACCCAGTTGTGCATGAGTGCGTTGTATCCCCCAGTTGTGCTCTAAAGCGTGGTCTCCCCCAGTTGTGCTTGAGTGCGTACACTCACCCAGTTGAGCATGAGTGCGTTGTATCCCCCAGTTGTGTTTGAGTGCGTGCACTCACCCAATTGTGCTTGAGTGTGTGGTCTCTCCCAGTTATGCGCGAGTGTGTATACTCTCCAGGTTGTGCTTGAGTGCGTATTCTCACCCAGTTGTGCTTGAGTGCGTGGTCTCTCCCAGTTGTGCTTGAGTGCGTGCACTCACCCAGTTGTGCTTGAGGACGTGGTCTCTCCCAGTTGTGCTTGAGTGTGTGTACTCACCAGATTGTACTTGAGTGCGTGTACTTACCCAGTTGTGCTTGTGTGCGTGGTCTCTCTCAGTTGTGCTTGAGTGCGTGTACTCACCTAGTTGTACTTGAGTGCGTGGTCTCTCTCAGTTATGCTTGAGTGCATGTACTCATTCAGTTGTGCTTGAGTGCGTGTACTCACCAGGTTGTGCTTGAGTGCGTGTACTCACCTAGTTGTGCTTGAGTGCGTGGTCTCTCCCAGTTGAGTTTGAGTGTGTGTACTCCCCAGGTTGTACTTGAGTGCGTGTACTGACCCAGTTGTGCTTGAGTTTCTGGTCTCTCCCAGTTGTGCTTGAGTGTGTGTAAGTAGTAGGGATGACAGTCCAGAGTCCTCTTTTTTCGAAAATAGAGGACGGTGGACTGTCGGGGGTTCCAGGTAAACTCTACGGACAATTTTTGTTTTAAAAATCGAGTATTTTTCAAAGACTTTTTTCGGATAAAGTAATTATAGAATTTTGGTAAGTTTATGGGAATGTGTAAATCCACCATCCCACTTAATCTTCCCCTCTTTCTTTTACTTTGTTTTCACACATAAGATCATTCTTTATCTTAGTAAAAATATGAGTACAGTAGAAAAGAGTTAGATCTCATGAGACTTGAGACTGAGAGAAAAAAAAAAAACAAGAGAGCAAAGGAACGAGAGCATGGGAGGGGGTGTAAGAAGTAAGAGAAATGGGGGGAGATAGAAAGAGAGAATGTGGGAGAGAGAAGGAGGGAAGGTTAAGTGGGATGGTGGATTTGGGTAAAATATACAAAAAGGAAAAACAAAACTACATATGAAAGGTTAGGATAAGGATAATATAATCAACAAATATGTCCAAACAAGATAAACAAGTAAACTATATCTGAAAGATCGGTTAAAGGACAAGGAATCAGAACAAAATATATAAAACCAAATGAATACACAAAAATCATGAGAGGTTAGGTTAATGGGAGAAATATATGAGAGAATATAAGCTAATTAAAGGTTAGGTAGGGGAGGTTAGGAAGGTACGGGTAGATAAGTTAAGATACGCTATATAGGTTAAGTTAGGTTAAGTTAGAATAGGTTAGGTTAGGTTGGGTTAGGTTAGTTATCTTAAGTAAGGATAGGTTAAGTTAGGTTAGGTTAGTTGAGTTGGGTTAGGTTAAGTTAGAATTGGTTAGGTTAAGTTAGAATAGGCTAGGTTAGCTTGGGTTGGGTTAGGTTAGATACGAAAGGGTAGGTTAAGTTAGGTTAGGTTAGTTAAGTTAGGTTTGGTTATGTTAAGTTAGGTTAGGTTAGGTTAGTTAAGTTAGGATAGGATAAGTTAGGTTAGGTTGGGTTAGGTTAGGATAGGTTAGATTAAGTTAGGTTTGGATAGGTTAAATTAGGTTAAGTTAGGTTAGGTAAGTTAAGTTCAGTTAGGTTAGTTAAGTTAGGATCGGATAGGTTTGGTTATGCAAGTAAGGTTAGGTTAAGTTAGGTTATGATAAGTTAGGTTAAGTTAGGTTAGGTTAGGTTAAGTTAGGTTAGGTTAAGTTAGGTTATGTTGGGACAGGTTAGGTTAGGAATGGTTAGGTTAGTTTAAGTTAGGTAATTGACATTAAGTTAGGAGAAGTTAAGTTAGGTTAGTTAGGTTAAGTTAGGTTAGGTTAGGTTAGGTAACTTTGATTAGGTAAGTTAGGTTTGGTTAGGTTGGGTTAGGATAGGATAGACTATGGAAATAAAGTTAGGTTAGGTTAGGTTAGTTAAGTTATGATAGTTTAAGTTAGGTTAGGTTAAGTTAGGTTAAGTTAGGATAGGTTAGGTTGGGTTAGGTTAGGTTAGGTTAGGTTAAGTTAGGTAAGTTAGGATAGGTTAGGTTAGGTAAGTTAGGTTAGGTTAGGTAAGTTAGGTTATGTAAGTTTGATATGAGCAGCTGAAGTAGTTACATTTTGGAGAAATGTTTTATGTCTGAAGATGTCTTAGAGAACAACATTGATGTCTTGGAGAACAACCTTGATGAACGATGATGTCTTAGAAAGCTTCTCTGATGAACGAAAGGTTACTTAGAGAATAACTTTGATAACTGAGATTAACTCTTTTTTATGGCTCTGAGGACAGCTTTGTTGAACGAGGATGTCTCAGAAGGCTTCTCTGAATAACGAAGGTGACTTAGAGAATATCTTTGATGACTTAGAGATTAACTTTTATACGTTTTGATGACTCTGAGAATACCTTTGATGACTCTGAGAACAACTTTTGATGACTTAGAGATTACGTTTTGATGACTTAGAGATTACGTTTTGATGACTTAGAGATTACGTTTTGATGACTGAGATTAACTTTTCATAGCTCTGAGAATAACTTTTGGTGACAGAGATTAACTATGATGACTTAGAGATTAACTTTGTTGGCCAAGAGATTAACTTTTGATGACTGAGAATACCTATTGATGATTCTGATGATGACTTTGATGTCTTAGAGATTACGTTTTGATGACTGAGAATAACTTTGATGTCTTAGAGAAGAACTTTTGATGACTTACAGAAAAATTTTGATGACTGAGATTACCTTTGATATCTCTGAGAATGACTTTGATGTCTTACAGAGCAACTTTGATAGCTCTGAGAATAACTTTTGGTGACTTAGAGATTAACTTTGATGACTTAGAGATTAATTTTTGATGACTCTGAGATTAACTTTGATGTCTTAGAGAACAACTTTTGATGACTCTGAGAATGACTTTGATGTCTTAGAGATTACCTTTGATGACTAAGAGAATAACTTTGATGAACGAAAGCGACTTTTGATGACTCTGAGAATAACTTTGATGTCTCTGAGAATAATTTTAGATGTCTCGAATAGTAACTTTGATGAACGAATACTTAGAAATCATCTCTGATGAACGAATACTTTGAAATTATCTCTGATGAACGAAAGAGTACTTAGAGAATAACTTTGATGACTGAGATTAACTTTTTGATAGCTATGAGAATAACTTTTGAGGACATGAATAATACTTTTGGAGTGTTTGAGAGTGTCTTTGATGTCTCGAAGAGTATTTTTGATGTTTCGAAGAGTATTTTTATTGTCATTGAGTGCATCTTTGATACCTTTGAGTATGTCCTTGATGTCTCGAAGAGTGTCTTTGACTATATTTCTTACTTAACAATATATAATTTTAGTTACGAAAGTGCTGAAAGAAGTTACATTTGACTATTTTTTAGCGAAGTGAAAGGTTACTTTAGTTAAGAACAGTGTTGGAAGGAGGCTACACTTAATTATTTTCAGTTGAGAGAAGTGATATTTTCGTTAAGAAAAGACAAGAAAATATGATGAACATGGCTATTTCAATTGATTGACGATGGATAAAGTTAGTTATGAATAGTATTGGAAAGTTTCCTTTGACAATTTTTTTGCTAAGAGGGGGAATTATCAGGGGGAAGTGCCAAGCCATTACGACTATATAGCACTGGGAAGGGGTCAGGATAAGGATTTGGGACGGCACGGGGGAAGGGAATGGTGTCCAACCACTTGGACGGTCTGGGATTGAACGCCGACCTGCATGAAGCAGGTCGGCGTGAAGCAGGAATAGACTAATCCTGACTATTTTTAGTTGATTGGATAATAAGTTTGGTTGCGAAATGACGAAAGTGATTATGTTTTTAGTTGATTGGCGAATGATTTTAGTTAAGAAACGTTAAGAAAAGAATGTCGTTGTACATTTGATTTTAAAGAATACATCGAATAGTGGTGGTGTTGTAGTGGTGGTGTTGAAGAGGTGGTATGGCAGTGGTGGTGTTGTAGTGGTGGTGTGGCAGTGATGGTGTGGTAGTAGTGGTGTTGTAGTGGTGGTGTGGCATTGGTAGTGTTGTAGTGGTGGTGAGGCAGTGGTGGTGTTGTAGTGGTGGTGTGGCAGTTGTGGTGTGTCAGTGGTGGTGTTGTAGTGGTGGTGTGGCAGTGGTGATGGTGTTGTGGCAGTGGTGATGGTGTTGTGGCAGTGGTGGTGTGGTAGTGGTGATGTGGTAGTTGTAGAGTGGCTGTGGTAGTGTGGCATTGGTAGTGTGGGATTGGTGGTGTTGAAGTGGTGGTGTGGTAGTAGTGGTGTGGCAGTGGTGGTGTTGTAGTGGTGGTGTGGTAGTGGTGGTGTAGCAGTGATGGTGTTGTAGTGGTGGTGTGGCAGCGATAGTGTGTCAGTGGTGGTGTAGTGGTGGTGTGGTAGTGGTGGCGTGGCAGTGGTCGTGTAGCACTGGTAGTGGTGTTGTGGCAACGGTTATGTGGCAGTGATTGTGTTGTAATGGTGGTGTTGTAGTGGTGGTGTGGCAGTGGTGGTGTTGTAATGGTGATGTGACAGTGGTAGTGTTGTAGTGGTGGCGTGTCAGGGGTGGTGTGGTAGTGGTGGTGTGGCAGCGGTAGTGTGTCAGTGGTGGTGGTGTGGCAACGGTGGTGTGGCAGTGATTGTGTTGTAATGGTGGTGTGGAAGTGGTGGTGTGGCAGTGTTGGTTTTATAGTAGGGGTTTGGCAGTGGGGGTGTGGAAGTGGTGGTGTGGCAGTGGGGGTGTGGCATTGGTGGTGTTGTAATGGTTGTGTGGCTCTGGATTTGTTGTTCTGGTGGTGTAGCACTTGTGTTGTTATGGTGGTGGTGTGGCAATGATGGTGTTGTAGTGTGGGCGTGGCAGTGGTGGTGTGGCAGTGGTGGTGTTATAATGGTGGTGTGGCAGTACTGGTGTTTTAGTGGGGGTGTGGCAGTGGTGGTGGGTAGTGCTGGTGTTGTATTGGAGGTGTGTCACTGTGGTGTTGAAGTGGCGGTGTAGTAGTAGGAGTATGGCAGTGGTGGTGTTGTAGTGGTGGTGTAGTAATAATGGTGTTGTAGTGGGGGTGTGGCAGTGGTGGTGGGTAGTGCTGGTGTTGTATTGGAGGTGTGTCACTGTGGTGTTGAAGTGGCGGTGTGGTAGTAGGAGTATTGCAGTGGTGGTGTTGTAGTGGTGGTGTAGTAATAATGGTGTTGTAGTGGGGGTGTGGCAGTGGTGGTGTGGCAGTGGTGGTGTTGTAGTGGTGGTGTGGCAGTGGTGGTGTTGCAGTGGTGGTGTGGCAGTGTCGTGTTGTAGTGGTTGTGTGAAAGTAGGGGTGTGGCAGTGGTGGTGTTGTAGTGGTGGTTGAGTGGCAACGGTGGTGTTGTAGTGGTGGGGTTGAAGTGGTAGTGTGGAAGTGGTGGTGTGAGAGTGGTGGTGTGGCAGTGGTGGTGTGGCAGTGGTGTAGTAGGGGGTGTGGCAGTGGTGGTGTAGTGGTGGTGTGACAGTAGTGGTGTTGTAATGGTGGTGTAGTGGTGGTGTGGCAGTGGTGTAGTAGTGGGGGTGTGGCAGTGGTGTTGTAGTGGTGGTGTAGCAGTGGTGTAGTAGTGGTGGTGTGGCAGTGGTGTTGTAGTGGTGGTGTGGCAGTGGTGTAGTAGTGGTGGTGTGGCAGTGGTGGTGTGGCAGTAGTGGTGTGGCAGTGGTGGGTGTGACAGGTGGTGTGGTAGTTGTCTTGTTGTAGTTGTGGTGTTGTAGTTTTAGTGTGGCAGTGGTGATGTGACACTGGTGGTGTGGCACTGGTGGTGGTGTGGCAACAGTAGTGTGGCAGTGATTGTGTTGTAATGGTGGTGTGGCAGTGGTGGTGTTGTAGTGGGGGTGTGGCAGTGTGGTTTTGCTTTGGTGGTGTGGTTGTGGTGGTGAGGCAGTGGTGGTGATGTAGTGGTGGTGAAGCAGTGGTGTTGTTGTAGTGGGGGTGTGGCAGTGGAGGTTGTAGTGATGGTGTTGGACTGGTGGTGTGACAGTGGTGGTGTTGTAGTGGTTGTGTCGTAGTTTGGGTGCTGCAATATTGGTGGTGTTGTAGTTGTGGTATTGCAGTGGTGGTTTTGTAATGGTTGTGTGGCTGTGGTGGTGTTGTAGTGGTGGTGTGGCAGTAGGGGTGTGGCAGTGGGGGTGTGGCTTTGGTGGTGGCAGTGGTGGTGTTGTAGTGGGGGTGTGGCAGTAGGGGTGTGGCAGTGGGGGTGTGGCTTTGGTGGTGGCAATGGTGGTGTTGAAGTGGTGGTGTTGAAGTGGTGGTGTGGCAGTGTGGTGTGGCAGTGGTGGTTTGGAAATAGTGGTGTGGAAATAGTGGTGTGGCAGTGGTGGTGTGGCAGTGGTGGTGTGGAAGTGGCAGTGGTGGTGTTGTAGTGGAGGTTTTGTAGTGGCGGTGTAGCAGTGGTGTTGTGTCAGAGGTGGTGTGGCAGTGGTGTGGCAGTGGTGGTGTGGAAGTGCCAGTGGTGGTGTTGTAGTGGAGGTTTTGTAGTGGTGGTGTAGCAGTGGTGTTGTAGTGGTGGTGGTGGTGTTGTAGTGCGGGTGTGGTGTTGAAGTGGTGGTGTGGTAGTAGTGGTGTGGCAATGGTAGTGTTGTACTGACAGTGTGGCTGTGGTGATGTTGTAGTGGTGGTGTGGTAGTGTTGGTTTTATAGTAGGGGTTTGGCAGTGGGGGTGTAGCAGTCATTGTATTGCAGTGGTGGTGTGGCAGTGGTAGTAAGGCAGTGGTAGTGTTGTAGTGGTGGTATGGTAGTGGTGGTTTTGTTGTTTTGGTGGTGTTGTAGTAGTGGTGTTGTAGAGGTGGTGGTGGTGTTGAAGAGGTGGTGGTGGTGTTGTAGTGGTGGTATGGCAGTGTAGGTGTGGTTGTGGTGGTGTGGCAGTGGTAGTGTGTCAGTGGTGATGGGGTAGTGGTGGTGTTGTAGTGGTGGTGTTTTAGTGGTGCTGTGGCAATGTTGGTGTTGTAGTGGTGGTGTTGCAGTGGTGGTATTGTTGTGGTGGAGTGACAATGGTGGTGTTGTAGTGAGTTTGTGGCAGTGGTGGTTTTGTACTAGTGGTGTGTCAGTTGAGGTGTGGTAGAAGTGGTGTGGCAGTGGTGGTGTGGAAGTGGTGGTGTGGCAGTGGGGGTGTGGCATTGGTGGTGTTGTAATGGTTGTGTGGCTCTGGATTTGTTGTTTTGGTGGTGTAGCACATGTGTTGTTATGGTGGTGGTGTGGCAATGGTGGTGTTGTAGTGTGGGTATTGTAATTGTGGTGTGGCAGTGGTGGTGTTGTAGTGGTGGTGTGGCAGAGGGTGGTGTGTCAGTGGGGGTGTGGCATTGGTGGTATGCCAGTGGTGGTGTTGTAGTGGTGGGGTGAGAGTTACGTGTTGTAGTGGTTGTGTGAAAGTAGGGGTGTGGCAGTGGTGTTGTTGTGGTGTTGTGGCAGTGGTGGTGTTGCAGTGGGAGTGTTGTAGTGGTGGTGTGGCAGTGGTGGTGTTGCAGTGGTGGCGTGGCAGTGGTGGTGTTGTAGTGGTGGTGTGGCAGTGGTGGTGTTGCAGTGGTGGTGTGGCAGTGTCGTGTTGTAGTGGTTTTGTGAAAGTAGGGGTGGCAGTTGTGTTGTTGTGGTGTTGTGGCAGTGGTGGTGTTTTAGTGGTGGTGTTGCAGTGGTGGTGTTGTAGTGGTGGTGTGGCAGTGGTGGTGTTGCAGTGGTGGTGTGGCAGTGTCGTGTTGTAGTGGTTGTGTGAAAGTAGGGGTGTGGCAGTTGTGTTGTTGTGGTGTTGTGGCAGTGGTGGTGTTTTAGTGGTGGTGTTGCAGTGGTGGTGTTGTAGTGGTGGTGTGGCAGTGGTGGTGCTGTAGTGGTGGTTTGGCAGTAGTGGTGTTGAAGTGGTGGTGTGCCAGTGGTGGTGTTTTAGTGGTGGTGTGGTAGTGGTGGTGCTGACGTGGTGGAATGGCAGTGGTGGTGAAGTAGTGGGGGAGTGGCAGTGGTGGTGTTGTTGTGGTTGTGTGGTAGTAGTTTTGTTAAAGCGGTGGAATGGCAGTGGTGGTGTGGCAGTGGGGGCTGTGACAATTATGGTGTGGAGAGTATTGGTGTGGCAGTGGTGGTGTTGTAGTGGTAGTGTTGCAGTGGTGGTGTTCTAGTGGGGTGTGGCAGTGGAGGTGTGGCAGTGGTGGTGTTACAGTGGTGGTGTAGCAGTGGTGGTATGTCAGTGTGTGTTTTATTGTGGTGTTTTGGTAGTGGGGGTGTGGTAGTGGTGTTGTGGTAGTGGTTCTGTGGCAGTGGTGGTGTTGTGTAGTCGTGTTGTATTGGTGGTGTGGCAGTGGTGGTGTGGCAGTGGTGGTGTGGAAGTAGTGGTGTGGCAGTGGTGGTTAGGCAGTGGTGGTGTTGTAGTGGAGGTTTTGTAGTGGTGGTGTAGCAGTGGTGTTGTGCTAGAGGTGGTGTGGCAGTGGTGTTGTAGTGGTGGTGTGGCAGTGGTGGTGTTGTAGTGGATGTGTGGAAGTGTGGTTTTGCTTTGGTGGTGTGGTTGTTGTGGTGATGCAGTGGTGGTGTTGTAGTGGTGGTGAAGCAGTGGTGTTGTTGTAGTGGGGGTGAGGCAGTGGAGGTTGTAGTGATGCTGTTGTACTGGTGGTGTGGCAGTGGTGGTGTTTTAGTGGTGGTGTCGTGTTTGTGGTGCTGCAGTATTGGTGGTGTTGTAGTTGTGGTATTGCTGTGGTGGTATGACCGTGGTGGTTTTGTAATAGTTGTGTGGCAGTGGTGATGTTGTAGTGGGGGTGTGGCAGTGGGGGTGTGGCTTTGGTGGTGGCAGAGGTGGTGTTGTAATTGTGGTATGGCAGTGGTGGTGTTTTAGTGGGGGTATGGCAGTGGAGGTGTGTCAGTGGGGTGTGGCTTTGGTGGTGGAAGTGGTGGTGTTGAAGTGGTGGTGTTGTATTGGTGGTGTTGTAATGGAGGTTTTTAGTGGTGGTGTTGCAGTGGTTGTGTGGCAGTGGTATTGTATTGGTGGTGTGGCAGTGGTGGAGTTGAAGTGGTGGTGTTGAAGTGGTGGTGTGGCAGTGGTGGTGTTTTAGTTGGGGCGTGGCAGTGGGGTTGTGGCAGTGGGGTGTGGCATTGGTGGTGGGTAGTGCTGGTGTTGTAGTGGAGGTGTGTCACTGTGGTGTTGAAGTGGCGGTGTAGTAGTAGGAGTATGGCAGTGGTGGTGTTGTAGTGGTGGTGTGGTAGTAATGGTGTTGTATTGGGGGTGTGGCAGAGGGTGGTGTGTCAGTGGGGGTGTGGCATTGGTGGTATGCCAGTGGTGGTGTTGTAGTGGTGGTGTTGCAGTGGTGGTGTTGTAGTGGTGTTGTGGCAGTGGTGTTGTTGTAGTGGTGGTTTGGCAGTGGTGGTGTTGAAGTGGTGGTGTGGCAGTGGTGGTGCGGTAGTGGTGGTGTTGACGTGGTGGTGTGGAAGTGGCAGTGGTGGTGTTGTAGTGGAGGTTTTGTAGTGGTGGTGTAGCAGTGGTGTTGTGTCAGAGATGGTGTGGCAGTGGTGGTGTGGCAGTGGTGGTGTTGTAGTGGGGGTGTGGCAGTGTGGTTTTGCTTTGGTGGTGTGGTTTTTGTGGTGATGCAGTGGTGATGTTGTAGTGGTGGTGAAGCAGTGGTGTTGTTGTAGTGGGGGTGTGGCAGTGGAGGTGGTAGTGATGGTGTTGTACTGGTGGTGTTTTAGTGGTGGTGTTTTAGTGGTGGTGTTTTAGTGGTGGTGTCTTAGTTGTGGTGCTGCAGTATTGGTGGTATTGTAGTTGGGGAATTGCAGTGGTGGTTTTGTAATGGTTGTGTGGCAGTGGTGGTGTTGTAGTGGGGGTGTGGCAGTGGGGGTGTGGCTTTGGTGGTGGCATTGGTGTTGTAATGGTGGTATGGCAGTGGTGGTGTTGTAGTGGGGGTGTGGCAGTGGGGGTGTTGTAGTGGGGGTGTGGTAGTGGAGGTGTGGCTGTGGTGGTGGCATTGGTGGTGTTGTAATGGTGGTATGGCAGTGGTGTTTGTAGTGGGGGTGTGGCAGTGGGGGGTGTCAGTGGGGGTGTGGCTTTGGTGGTAGCAGTGGTGGTGTTGAAGTGGTGGTGTGGCAGTGTGGTGTTGTAGTGGTGGTGTAGTAGTAGTGGTGTGGCAATGGTAGTGTTGTACTGACAGTGTGGCAGTGGTGGTGTTGTAGTGCGGGTGTGGTGTTGTAGTGGTGGTGTAGTAGTAGTGGTGTGGCAATGGTAGTGTTGTACTGACAGTGTGGCTGTGGTGATGTTGTAGTGGTGGTGTGGTAGTGTTGGTTTTATAGTAGGGGTTTGGCAGTGGGGGTGTAGCAGTCATTGTATTGCAGTGGTGGTGTGGCAGTGGTAGTAAGGCAGTGGTGGTATGGTAGTGGTGGTTTTCTTGTTGTGGTAGTGTTGTTGTGGTGGTGTTGTAGAGGTGGTGGTGGTGTTGAAGTGGTGATATTGCAGTGGTTGTGTTGTTGTGGTGGTGTTGTAGAGGTGGTGGTGGTGGTGTTGTAGTGGTGGTATTGCAGTGGAGGTGTGGTTGTGGTGGTGTGGCAGTGGTAGTGTGTCAGTGGTGGTGTTGTAGTTGTGGTGTTGTAGTGTGGTGTTTTAGTGGTGTGTGGCAGTGGTGGTGTTGTAGTGGTGGTGTTGCAGTGGTGGTGTTGTTTTGGTGGAGTGACAATGGTGATATTGCAGTGAGTTTGTGGCAGTGGTGGTGTTGTACTAGTGGTGTGTCAGTTGAGGTGTGGTAGTGGTGGTTTAGCAGTGGGGGTGTGGCATTGGTGGTGTTGTAATAGTTGTGTGGCTCTGGATTTGTTGTTCTGGTGGGGTAGCACTTGTGTTGTTATAGTGGTGGTGTGGCAGTGTTGGTGTTGTAGTGTGGGTTTTGTAATGGTGGTGTGGCAGTGGTAATGTTCTAGTGGGGGTGTGGCAGTGGAGGTGTAGCAGTGGTGGTGTTGCTGTGGTGGTGTAGCAGTGGTGGTATGTCAGTGTGTGTTTTATTGTGGTGTTTTGGCAGTGGTGTTGTTGTAATAGTTATGTGGCAGTGGTGGTGTTGTAGTGGTGGTGTTGTAGTAGTCGTGTTGTATTGGTGGTGTGGCAGGGGGTGTGGCAGTGGTGGTGTGGTTGTGGTGGTGTGGCAGTGGTGGTGTGGCAGTGGTGGTGTGGCAGTGGGGGTGTGGCATTGGTGGTGTTGTAATAGTTGTTTGGCTCTGGATTTGTTGTTCTGGTGGTGTAGCACTTGTGTTGTTATAGTGGTTGTGTGGCAATGGTGGTGTTGTAGTGTGGGTTTTGTAATGGTGGTGTGGCAGTGGTGGTGTTGTAATGGTGGTGAGACAGTGGTGGTGTTTTAGTGGGGGCGTTGCAGTGGAGTTGTGGCAGTGGGGTGTGGCATTGGTGGTGGGCAGTGCTGGTGTTGTAGTGGTGGTGTGGTAGTAATGGTGTTGTAGTGGGGGTGTGGCAGTGGGTGGTGTGTCAGGGGGGGGGTGTGGCATTGGTGTTATGTCAGTGGTGGTGTTGTAGTGGTGGTGTGGCAGTGTCGTGTTGTACTGGTTGTGTGAAAGTAGGGGTGAGGCAGTGGTGTTGTTGTGGTGTTGTAGCAGAGTGGTGTTGTAGTGGTGGTGTTGCAGTGGTGGTGTGGCAGTGGTGGTGGTGTGGCAGTGGTGGTGTTGCATTGGCGGTGTTGTGGTGTTGCAGTGGTGGTGTTGTAGTGGTGGTGGTGTTGTAGTGTTGGTGTGGCAGTGGTGGTGTTGTAGTGGTGGTGTTGTAGTGGGTGTGGCAGTGGGGGTGTGGCAGTGTCGTGTTGTAGTGGTGTGTGTGAAAGTAGGGGTGTGGCAGTGGTGTTGTTGTGTGTGTGGCAGTGGTGGTGTTGTAGTGGTGGTGTGGCGGTAGTGGTGTTGAAGTGGTGGGGTGGCAGTGGTGGTGTTGTAGTGGGGTGTGGTAGTGGTGGTGTTGACGTGGTGGAATGGCAGTGGTGGTGAAGTAGTGGCAGTGCTGGTGTTGTTGTGGTTGTGTGGTAGTAGTTTTGTTAAAGCGGTGGAATGGCAGTGGTGGTGTGGCAGTGGGGGTGTGACAATTATGGTGTGGAGAGTATTGGTGTGGCAGTGGTGTGTGTTGTGGTGGGATTGCAGTGGTGGTGTTCTAGTGGGGGTGACAGTGGAGGTGTGGCAGTGGTGTGTTACAGTGGTGTGTGGCAGTGGTGTTGTTGTAGTAGTCGTGTTGTATTGGAGGTGTGGCTGTGGTGGTGTGGAAGTAGTGGTGGTGTTGTAGTAGTCGTGTTGTATTGGTGGTGTGGCAGGGGTGGTGTGTTTACTAGTTGTGTTTACTAGTTGTGTTTTTGCGGGGGTTGAGCTTTGCTCTTTCGGCCCGCCTCTCAACTGTCAATCAACTGTTTACTAAGTACTTTTTTTTTTTTTTTTTTTTTCCCACACCACACACACACACACCAGGAAGCAGCCCGTGACAGCTGACTAACCCCAGGTACCTATTTACTGCTAGGTAACAGGGGCACTTAGGGTAAAAGAAACTTTGCCCATTTGTTTCTGCCTCGTGCGGGAATCGAACCCGCGCCACAGAATTACGAGTCCTGCGCGCTATCCACCAGGCTACGAGGCCCCCTCGTAGGGCAGCAGTGGTGGTGTGGCAGTGGTGTTGTTGTAGTAGTCGTGTTGTATTGGTGGTGTGGCAGTGGTGGTGTGGCAGTGGTGTGTGGCAGTGGTGGTGTGGAAGTAGTGGTGTGGCAGTGGTGGTGTTGTAATAGTCGTGTTGTATTGGTGGTGTGGCAGGGGTGGTGTGGCAGTGGTGGTGTACTCACCTAATTGTACTCACCTAATTGTGCTTGCGGGGGTTGAGCTTTGGCTCTTTGGTCCCGCCTCTCAACTGTCAATCAACTGGTGTACAGATTCCTGAGCCTACTGGGCTCTATCATATCTACATTTGAAACTGTGTATGGAGTCAGCCTCCACCACATCACTTCCTAGTGCATTCCATTTATTAACTACTCTGACACTGAAAAAATTCTTTCTATCGTCTCTGTGGCTCATCTGGGTACTAAGTTTCCACCTGTGTCCCCTTGTTCGTGTCCCACCCGTGCTGAAGAGTTTGTCTTTGTCCACCCTGTCAATTCCCCTGAGAATTTTGTAGGTGGTTATCATGTCTCCCCTTACTCTTCTGTTTTCCAGGGATGTGAGGTTCAGCTCCTTTAGCCTTTCCTCGTAGCTCAATCCTCTCAGTTCCGGCACGAGCCTGCTGGCATACCGCTGAATCTTCTCTAACTTTGTCTTGTGTTTAACTTGGTATGGACTCCAGGCTGGAGCTGCATACTCCAGGATTGGTCTTACATAAGTGGTATACAGGGTTCTGAAAGATTCCTTACACAAGTTTCTGAAGGCAGTTCTTATGTTGGCCAGTCTAGCATATGCCGCTGATGATATTCTTTTGATGGGGGCCTCTGGGGACAGGTTCGGTGTGATATCAACCCCCAGATCCTTCTCTCTATTTGACTCTTGCAGGATTTCCCCTCCCAGATGATACCTTGTGTTCAGCCTCCTGCTCCCTTCGCCTAATTTCATCACCTTACACTTTCCCGAGTGTAACTTTAGCAGCCATTTTCTAGACCATTCCTCCAGTTTATCCAGGTCATCCTGTAGTCTGTCTATCTTCATCCGTCTTGATTCTTCTCATAATTTTTGCATCATCAGCAAACATCGAGAGGAATGAGTCTATACCCTCTGGAAGATCGTTCACATATATTAGAAACAGGATGGGTCCAAGTACTGAGCCCTGTGGGACTCCGCTGTGACATCTCGCCACTCTGATGTCTTCCCCCTCACCGTTACTCGCTGTTTCCTGTTGCTTAAGTGTTTCCTTATCCACTGGAGCACCTTCCCTTTTACTCCTGCCTGTTGCTCCAACTTTTTTAACAGCCTTTTATGGGGTGCTGTGTCAAAGGCTTTTTGGCAATCCAGGAAAATGCAGTCGGCCCACCCTTCTCTTTCCTGCCTAATTTTCGTTGCCTAGTCATAAAATTCTATTAAACCTGTGAGGCACGATTTACATCTCTGAACCCATGTTGGTGGTGCGTTACAAAGTTATTTCCCTCCAGATGCTCTACGAGCCTTTTCCTCACAATCTTCTCCATCACCTTGCATGGTATACAAGTTAAGGAAACTGGCCTGTAATCAGTGCCTCTTGCCTGTCACCCTTTTTGTATATTGGGACCACGTTAGCTGTCTTCCAACTTTCTGGTAAGTCTCCTGTTTCCAGTGACCTGTTATACACCATAGAGAGTGGCACACTTAGTGCTTCTGCACCTTCCTTTAGTATCCATGGTGAGATTCTATCAGGTCCAACAGCCTTTGTCACATCCAGCTCCAGCAGACACCTTTTGACCTCATCACTGGTGAGGTCAAATTCCTCCAAGGTTGCTTGGTTTGCCGCCTCCTCATTTAGTGCAGGGGCTTCTCCTTGTTCTATTGTGAAGACCTCCTGGAATCTCTTGTTAAGTTCTTCACACACCTCCTTGTCATTCTCTGTGTATCTGTTTCCCTTCCTTTCCGCAGCTTTATCACTTGTTCCTTCACTGCTGTTTTCCTCCTGATGTGGCTGTGGAGCAGCTTTGGTTGGGTCTTGGCTTTACTCGCAATGTCATTTTCAAACTGTCTCTCTGCTTCCCTCCTCACTCTGATGTACTCATTTCTGGCCCTCTGGTATCTCTCCCTGCTCTCTGGTGTTCTGTTATTTCTGTAGTTTCTCCATGTTCTTTTACTCAGTTGTTTCGCTACCTTACATTCCTGGTTGAACCATGGGGTTTTTCTGTTGTTTTTCGTTTTTCTCCTTTTGGACGGGGATAAACCAGTCTGCAGCTTCCTGGCACTTTTGGGTGACAAAATCCATCATGACCTGCACATTCTTGTCTCTAAGTTCTGTTTCCCATGGTATTCCCCTGAGGAAGTTCCTCATCTCGTCATATTTTCCTCTTCGGTAATTCAGTCTTTTCCCCTCCACTCCCATCCTTGGATAGGTTATCCCTACCTCCACCAAGTACTCAAAGGTCAGTACACTGTGGTCACTCATTCCTATGGGGGCTTCAACTTTGACTTCCCTTATTTCTGACTCATTCAGGGTGAATATCAAGTCGAGTCTAGCTGCTTCATCATTGCCTCTCACTCTTGTGGGTTCCTTGACATGCTGGCTCAGAAAGTTCCTTGTTGCCTCTTCCAAGAGTTTAGCTCGCCACGTATCTGCACCACCATGTGGGTCCCCATTCTCCCAGTCTATCTTTCCATGGTTGAAATCACCCATGATTAAGAGTCTTGAGCCATTCCTGCAGGCAACTGAA
>NC_091180.1:44779686-44857186 GCF_040958095.1 Procambarus clarkii | reverse complement strand
GTGTTGTAGGGGTGGTGTTGCAGTGGTGGTGTTGTAGTGGTGGTGTGGCAGTGGTGTTGTTGTAGTGGTGGTGTGGCAGTGGTGGTGTTGTAGTGGTGGTGTGGCAGTGGTGGTGTTGCAGTGGTGGTGTGGCAGTGTCGTGTTGTAGTGGTTGTGTGGCGGTAGTGGTGTTGAAGTGGTGGTGTGGCAGTGGTGGTGTGGCAGTGGTGTTGTTGTGGCAGTGGTGGTGTTGTAGTGGTGGTGTGGCGGTAGTGGTGTTGAAGTGGTGGTGTGGCAGTGGTGTTGTTGTGGCAGTGGTGGTGTTGTAGTGGTGGTTTGGCGGTAGTGGTGTTGAAGTGGTGGTGTGGCAGTGGTGGTGTTTTAGGGGTGGCGTGGTAGTGGTGGTGTTGACGTGGTGGAATGGCAGTGGTGGTGAAGTAGTGGGGGTGTGGCAGTGGTGGTGTTGTTGTGGTTGTGTGGTAGTAGTTTTGTTAAAGCGGTGGAATGGCAGTGGTAGTGTGGCAGTGGGGGTGTGACAATTATGGTGTGGAGAGTGTTGGTGTGGCAGTGGTGGTGTTCTTGTCGGGGTGTGGCAGTGGAGGTGTGGCAGTGGTGGTGTAGTAGTGGTGGTATGTCAGTGTGTGTTTTAACGCGGTGTTTTGGCAGTGGGGGTGTGGCAGTGGTGGTGTTGTAGTAGTCGTGTTGTATTGGTGGTGTGGCAGGGGTGGTGAGCAGTGGTGGTGTGGCAGTGGTGGTGTGGAAGTGGCAGTGGTGGTGTTGTAGTGGTGGTTTTGTAGTGGTGGTGTAGCAGTGGTGTTGTAGTGGTGGTGTGCAGTGGTGGTGTGGAAGTGGTGGTGTGACAGTGGTGGTGTTATAATGGTGGTGTTATAGTGGTGGTGTGGTAGTGGTGGTGTTGTAGTGGTTGTGTAGTAGTAGTGGTGTTATAGTGGTGGTGTGGCAATTGAGGTGTGGCAGTGGTGGTGTTGTAGTGGTAATGTGGCAATGGTGGTGTTCTAGTGCTGGTGTGGTAGTGGTGGTGTTGCAGTGGTTGTGTGGCAGTGGTGGTGTTGTAGTGCTGGTGTGGTAGTGGTGGTGTAGCCGTGGTGGTGTGGCAGTGGTATTGTATTGGTGGTGTGGCAGTGGTGGTGTTGAAGTGGTGGTGTGGCAGTGGTGGTGTTTTAGTGGTGGTTTGGCAGTGGTGGTGTTGAAGTGGTGGTGTAGCAGTGGTGGTGCGGTAGTGGTGGTGTTGACGTGGTGGTGTGGAAGTGGCAGTGGTGGTGTTGTAGTGGAGGTTTTGTAGTGGTGGTGTAGCAGTGGTGTTGTGTCAGAGATGGTGTGGCAGTGGTGGTGTGGCAGTGGTGGTGTTGTAGTGGGGGTGTGGCAGTGTGGTTTTTCTTTGGTGGTGTGGTTGTTGTGGTGATGCAGTGGTGATGTTGTAGTGGTGGTGAAGCAGTGGTGTTGTTGTAGTGGGGGTGTGGCAGTGGAGGTTGTAGTGATGGTGTTGTACTGGTGGTGTTTTAGTGGTGATGTTTTAGTGGTGGTGTCGTAGTTATGGTGCTGCAGTATTGGTGATGTTGTAGTTGTGGTATTGCAGTGGTGGTATGACAGTGGTGGTTTTGTAATGGTTGTGTGGCAGTGGTGGTGTTGTAGTGGGGGTGTGGCAGTGGGGGTGTGTCAGTGGGGGTGTGGTTTTGGTGGTAGCAGTGGTGGTGTTGAAGTGGTGGTGTGGAAGTGTGGTGTTGTAGTGGTGGTGTAGTATTAGTGGTGTGGCAATGGTAGTGTTGTACTGACAGTGTGGCTGTGGTGGTGTTGTAGTGGTGGTGTTGTAGTGTTGGTTTTATAGTAGGGGTTTGGCAGTGGGGGTGTAGCAGTCATTGTATTGCAGTGGTGGTGTGGCAGTGGTAGTAAGGCAGTGGTAGTGTTGTAGTGGTGGTATGGTAGTGGTGGTTTTCTTGTTGTGGTTGTTGTGGTGGTGTTGTAGAGGTGGTGGTGGTGTTGAAGTGGTGGTATGGCAGTGGAGGTGTGGTTGTGGTGGTGTGGCAGTGGTAGTATGTCAGTGGTGGTGTTGTAGTTGTGGTGTTGTAGTGGTGGTGTTTTAGTGGTGGTATTTTAGTGGTGGTGTGGCAATGGTTATGTTGTAGTGGTCGTGTGGCAGTGGTGGTGTTGTAGTAGTGGTGTCGCGGTGGTGGTGTTGCAGTAGTGGTGTGGCAGTGTTGGTGTTGAAGTGGTGGTGTTGCAGTGGTGGTGTTGTTGTAGTGGAGTGACAATGGTGGTGTTGCAGTGAGTTTGTGGCAGTGGTGGTGTTGTACTAGTGGTGTGTTAGTTGAGGTGTGGTAGTGGTGGTTTAGCAGTGGGGGTGTGGCATTGGTGGTGTTGTAATAGTTGTGTCTCTCTGGATTTGTTGTTCTGGTGGGGTAGCACTTGTGTTGTTATAGTGGTGGTGTGGCAGTGTTGGTTTTGTAGTGTGGGTTTTGTAATGGTGGTGTGGCAGTGGTAATGTTCTAGTGGAGGTGTGGCAGTGGAGGTGTAGCAGTGGTGGTGTTGCTGTGGTGGTATGTCAGTGTGTGTTTTATTGTGGTGTTTTGGCAGTGGTGTTGTTGTAATAGTTATGTGGCAGTGGTGGTGTTGTAGTAGTCGTGTTGTATTGGTGGTGTGGCAGGGGTGGTGTGGCAGTGGTGGTGTGGCAGTGGTGGAGTGGCAGAGGTGGTGTGGTAGTGGTAGTGTGGCAGTGGTGGTGTGGCAGTGTGGCAGTGGTTGTTGGAAATTTCCAACATAATACAACACTGTTGTATTATTATTAATTATTACTAAAATCTACTAATTACTGTAGTAACTAAAATTAACCAACAGTAGAGTTCACATGAACTAATAATTGTATCTGTACAATAATGCTAGAATTCTTACGTAACCCAACACCAGTATAACGTCAGATTCTACCAAAATAAACACATTTATATCCAGTGTGTCAGAGAATTGAGTTTGATTCTCTAAAAACAAGTGTTCTGTGTGATAATTATTTACCGATAGCTTGACTCCCAAATAATGCCAAATCGAGCGTTTCTAGTTACAACTGTTATCTGGTAATAAATTTAACGTCACATGTGAATGCCATGGAGAGAATTAAAATCATTCTCCGTTGCTCGTTTACCATCGTAAAACGAGCAAATAATAATATTTAGCTCCCTAGAATTATAAACCCGTCAATATCCAAGCATTTTAGCCGCAATTGCGAGAAATAATATTATTTGTAGTAAATAATTTGTGTAGCGAATGCGAGACGCGGAGCTGGGAAGGGAGAGACGCTATTAACGAGAGAGCGTGTGGAGGCGTCGGTGTGAGTGTAACACTGTAAAAGTGTTGGGTTTAGTTTAATACATACATAGAGTACACGAGTCACAGACAGGGATCTGAGAGGCGCCAGTTGTCTGCCTGAGATCTCACACCTCTAACCGTTAATGACCCCAAGTGACCTGAGGTCAGATCATGAGAATTTCACCTTGCTTCCGCTAAGCGTATAATTGGAGCCGGGTAGCCTTCAAACATGCCGACGTTTAAGGAGTGGCTTGGTAGAGTGCCGGAGGCTATCTATTTGTGGGCGGAGTTAGCTACTAGGTTCCCCAATAAATACTCGAAGAACTATCGAGCATGAAGCATTAACGAGACAGAACAGCACACGAGCCAGCAGAGAGAGAAGACAGCCCTACCAGGGAGGCTGTCGGCCGGCAGGGCGGGAGTCTCTGTCAACTACAGACCCCCCCCCCTCTCTATTCAACTTAGACTCAGTCCTCGGTGAGTGAACATTAAGGTGACTTGGTCGTGTTTACATATGTTGTGTGATGATCAGGGCAGTCAAGTTGTAGGGTTCTCGAATTCTTGGATGATGACTCACTTTGAATATTAATCGTTAACATTTTAATTGGATTGCTTAAGTTATGATACTTATCATGAAAAATATAATTGTTGAATTTATTATTTAAATGGTCTTTCACTGTGTTCCTTAGAGTTTTGAGTTGAGGTGAGAAAGCCTCTGTGATTACTGGTTTCATGATTTAATGAGTACATGTTTGGAGTTGATACATGGTAATAACATCTTTTGAGAATATTTTGATACAGGCAAGTTCCATTCCTTGTCTTGTATGTAATGATCATGAATGGATGGTGGCAGCATTTCTTCTTCTACTATTTACTCTTCTACTTCTACTATCTACTCTTCTACTTCTACCTATCTACTCCTCTCCCTCCACCCCTCTCTAAACTCTCACTTTCAACTAATGACCCTCCTCGCTCCTCCCACCTCTCTCCTCTCTCACCCCAAACCCTCACTAATTACTTCACTATTCATTTCTTTCCTTTCGTTTTCTCTTATACGTTTGGGGCAATGTTTCTGTATTCTAGAGTACTCTCTAGAGTTCCGGGTAGCTGATCAAGTCTCGGCGCCTTGTAGTCTTAGCACCTAGGTAGTCAAATACCTAGGTTACAAGGTGTTGAACGAGAGAGGTTGCCTTAGGAACTCTGGGAGTGCTCTGGAATAGTTAGCTAACTGGGGACGGGATAACGGACTAGAGAGAGCTGTTTCCCCCGGCCTCGTTAGTTAACTGGGGGGTGGAATAATGGACAAGATAGAGTTATTTCCCCCACCCCCCGTTACAATGATGGCAGCGGTGTTGAACAATGTTGTAGGTAGTTGGTGTTCTTTTAACATTGTTCAGTCCCACGTGTCTTTTTGCCGCTCAGGCGCTATCAGGGAGATCTTGACAGGTGTTTATTATTCGCGAGTTAGCGAACTTTTTTTCAGGCTAGGAGATAGTGATTCTCTAGTGTTGTGGTTTAGTGATTTTGTGAGTTTTGTGGTGTTCAGGGAATGTTCACCAGAACTTGCGTGTGTAGTGATTAATGTTAGTGATAAGATTTGGCGATTTGGGAACCTAGCGGTGTTGGTAGTGCAGGTCAGCTGAGTGTGACAGGTGACCTCGCATGTCCCACGGGGACACCCAGCCACCGCTGGTCTCCAGGTCAGTGGGGAGTGGCAGGTGTAGTTTTTAAATAGTTTAAGTGTGGTTCTGCTCAGATTATTGCGATCGACTGTTTTACTCCATTTGAACGCAATAACCCGAGGTGTACTGGTATTGTACAGCATGCTAGGGGGAGGCTTAGTATGTCAGTAGACTTCACGTTGGGGACGCTCGACGTTAGATAGTCTGGTCACAGGGGTGGCAACAGTTTGGAGTTGTTTACCGGCGGAGAAGCTAGGGAAACACTCTGGGTCACGTAGGTGGCTGTAGGTTAAGGGTGGGAGTAATGGTTAATTATGTACTTAAGATTAGGAACGGTACAGTTAAGTTTAGGCTAGTGTTTTGTCTATTAGTGTTGATTTTTTTTTGTGTGACAAGTTAAAAGTAGTGATGACCTTATTCTCTCTTCTCTAACTTTACTCTGTTACTGTTTTATGTTCCACCAAGTCAATATCATTCAGAGTTAATTGGATTATTAAAATTTAAATGTAGTTGTTGCCAGGAGGAGAGCTTATAATTGGACTGTGTGAACCCTATACAAACTACAGGGTCACACAACAAGATGGAACACGGGTATTGTTGCCTTTCTGTTCACCCACAGGTGGAAGCCAGAGGAGAGGCGCGACGCATATACAGAAGAGAGAGACGGCTGCTGTGTACCACACTCAGGGGCGTTTATCACCACCTCGACGACCAGCCCACTACCTGGAGGTCATGGCTCCACCACCACCACCACCCCAGGGGACCCCAAGATGCAGCCCTCTCGGTCGGTCAACATTGGTCTACCCAGTGGACCCCAGGACGGACGGACCCCAGTGGACCCCAAGACTTACGGACCCCCAGTGGACCCCAGGTCGTTCTGCAGACGACCCCAGACGACCCAGTTAAGATGGAAGAGGAACAACAACGACTCCAGTCTGTCCCACCAACATCGGTCTACCCAGGATGGACCCCAGGACGGACGGACCCCAATGGACCCCAGGTCGCTTGTCAAAGACCCATGGGAGGAGGAAGAGAGAAGAAAGAAGAGAGAAGAAAGAAGAGAGAAGAAAGAAGAGAGAAGAAGGAAGAGAGAAGAAAGAAGAAGAAAGAAGAAGAAGAAGATAAGACAAGCTGAGTGAGACACGATGCCTCGTGTCCCTTGCTGGTGTCAGCATCATTGCATGGAGCGTAATTGCAAGACAGGATCGTTTGCCTTAACTGGCCGCCCCTCCTGCAAGCATGTTGCTCAGTTGAGTGATTCATCCTGTGTCGTGCGGACTTGATGTGGCTGTCAGAAGTAGCTCTCTGAAGGAGGCGTGCTGGAGCAACAGGGAGGAAGAAGAGTAGGATGGGATTTCTACTGTTGGCAACTATATGAAGGTCTCGAAACTTGTAGTCCCTATAGCTGTGAAGAACCCCAATATACGTCTCTCATGGTGACTGACGTAGGGCCAATTACAGATCAGCTGGGACAACCGAATTCCACGGTCCTGTGCGCAGTTCAAGTAGTAACGGCTTTCGGGTTGACCAAGTGTTGTTGTGCGTTAACGACGGAGAAGCGACGGAGGCAGTTGTGTTGAAGAAATGTGGTACAGGACTATCTACAAGACCAAGCAGTGACGTCGCCCAGCCAGAGACAATGGACGTCTGTCTATATATTTCATTTTTTAGAGTAGGATGATGTATATTTGTTTAGCTAGGATGTATTTTTTTTCGTTAATAAAGTTGTTGCACACAGCTAGCTTGCTTTAGCAGTGTTGCAAAAACTTTATTTCGGGGAGAAGGGGAGATGTAACACTGTAAAAGTGTTGGGTTTAGTTTAATACATACATAGAGTACACGAGTCACAGACAGGGATCTGAGAGGCGCCAGTTGTCTGCCTGAGATCTCACACCTCTAACCGTTAATGACCCCAAGTGACCTGAGGTCAGATCATGAGAATTTCACCTTGCTTCCGCTAAGCGTATAATTGGAGCCGGGTAGCCTTCAAACATGCCGACGTTTAAGGAGTGGCTTGGTAGAGTGCCGAAGGCTATCTATTTGTGGGCGGAGTTAGCTACTAGGTTCCCCAATAAATACTCGAAGAACTATCGAGCATGAAGCATTAACGAGACAGAACAGCACACGAGCCAGCAGAGAGAGAAGACAGCCCTACCAGGGAGGCTGTCGGCCGGCAGGGCGGGAGTCTCTGTCAACTACAGACCCCCCCCCTCTCTATTCAACTTAGACTCAGTCCTCGGTGAGTGAACATTAAGGTGACTTGGTCGTGTTTACATATGTTGTGTGATGATCAGGGGCAGTCAAGTTGTAGGGTTCTCGAATTCTTGGATGATGACTCACTTTGAATATTAATCGTTAACATTTTAATTGGATTGCTTAAGTTATGATACTTATCATGAAAAATATAATTGTTGAATTTATTATTTAAATGGTCTTTCACTGTGTTCCTTAGAGTTTTGAGTTGAGGTGAGAAAGCCTCTGTGATTACTGGTTTCATGATTTAATGAGTACATGTTTGGAGTTGATACATGGTAATAACATCTTTTGAGAATATTTTGATACAGGCAAGTTCCATTCCTTGTCTTGTATGTAATGATCATGAATGGATGGTGGCAGCATTTCGTCTTCTACTATCTACTCTTCTACTTCTAATATCTACTCTTCTACTTCTACCTATCTACACCTCTCCCTCCACCCCCTCTCTAAACTCCCACTTTCAACTAATGACCCTCCTCGCTCCTCCCACCTCTCTCCCTCTCACCCCCAAGCCCTCACTAATTACTTCACTATTCATTTCTTTCCTTTCGTTTTCTCTTATACGTTTGTGGCAGTGATTATGTATTCTAGAGTTCTCTCTGGAGTTTCGGGTAACTGATCAAGTGACGGCGCCTTGTAGTCGTAGCACCTAGGTAGTCAAATACCTAGGTTACAAGGTGTTGAACGAGAGAGGTTGTCTTAGGAACTCTGGAGGTGCTCTAGAATAGTTAGCTAACTGGGGACGGGATAACGGACTAGAGAGAGCTGTTTCCCCCGGCCTCGTTAGTTAACTGGGGGGTGGAATAATGGACAAGATAGAGCTATTTCCCCCACCCCCCGTTACATGAGAGGAAAGTCGCCAAAGTACGGTGTGAAGACTAGTTGCGGAATCGAGCAACTCGTTCGGTGTCAGTGTCATAGGATACATTGTGGTGAATCGTCAAAAAGAATTAACTTGACATTCAGCCCGGAACTTGTCAATTTGTTCCGTGTAATCCATCGTGACCGGCCAGAGAAGCGCGTCGACATCTAGGCCATGCTAGCCACCACGTGTTCGCCATGGCGACGCTAGAGCCTGGGACGCGAGTTTCGGCAAACTTCAACTTATACAGTGCCCTATTAGCTAAGTACACATATTCCCTTTTGATGCATCATTAGAGACTGTTTACAGCAGGGTAGCTTGTCGTCACGCCGAGCGACATAAATAAAACACATGTTAGTATATTTTATCACTCTCTATTCCCAATTTCTTGAATATAGATACTTAGCAGCCTAATATGTTGCTACATAATATATCTTGATTTACAGCTTGCGTGTGAAGAATTCCCCGAGCTGTTACTTTCCCGTGTTATTCACCTCCCAGTGTTCCATGAAGAATTCCGGAGATTCCGAGGATGATTCATGACTGATGTCTTGGAAAACGTCTTCAAGCTAAGACCCTTTTCCGTATTCAATTATTCAAATTATCTGTACTGTATTATTACTATTGATCACTGTGCACTGGATTTAACACGTGTTTATTATAATCATTAATTTCTGATATTCATAATCTATATTCTTGTTGGTGACAAATTCTCTATTGATTCTCTAATTGGTGATAAGATTAGGTTATTACATAATGAACTGGTGTACGAACCACACTAGTTCCTAGACATATATGAAGTTCTAGCAATAACCCCCCAATGTAGGTGTTTGAGGCTTTGATTCAATTAAATTATATATACAGCCCATTAATTATTCAAGTGATTATCTTTCTAGTATTTATCCATAGTTACTGGTTCCTCTAGGAATTTCAAATGATCACTTTTTTTCTTAGTTTCCCTCTTTACTATAAAAGCGGGTGGTCCTTCGTAATTATTTTCATTACTTCAATAATTAAATAAATAGAGTCAAGTCCCAAATGTCCCACATTATGGTCCTGATCGAACCGAATAAACATAAAATATAATTATAAATACTAATTAGTAATAACTAATCCCCGTGGGAAGTAGTCTAGACTAACCATTTTAATTAATTGTGTCTACCAACAGCATAACACATAGGTTAGCCTAAAACACACCAGTTCATTGTTACTTATACCTTATGTATAAGGTAGCACTCGTGGGACACAGTTAATTGCCCACAATACTTAGACCTACACTTCATACTGAAGTAAGAATCTTTAGGAGCAACAGCTCACAACTTGTATATTAATCACTAACACCAATTATGTGTTAACTATTTGGGCTATACAAATATTTCAATATATGACTGTCAGCAGACTGTCCATTATAGCCTAAATTCATTCCATAATTACTGATTCACTTAAGTAAGTGGATCATTAACATTTTAGGATCCAGTATATTAATATAAATTGCTGATCCCATACTAGTTAATCATTACTAACCCTGATAACATTTTATTCCACAATTAGGAGTACATTCAGGAGTTAGATATTATTTACGGCAGTAGAATACTTGCCAAACACAATTAATTCTCTTGTGTTCATTTAATTTCATATACACATAAATTCTACCAGTATATATATTATATAAACTATAAAACCAAAAAACCCAAAAATACAGCACAATTATTTGCACATTACTGCACCACAATATAATCTTTGCCAACCTTTATTAGGTAGCAATTTAGGCTGTGATTGTGCTGAATTTGGCACAAACATAGACTAAATAAATTTGTAGTTTCTTAATTAGAAATTCTCACGACTAGGCTTGAGCTAGTTAGTGGCATATATATTATTCATCTTTGTGCTGACCCTATCAAGGGTGGGATTAACCATTTATTGTGTAATTATATATTATTGCATATTTCTATGTACATCTTTGAGTGTTACTGTAAGTTCACTACCCATCCAAGGCTGATTTTGAAGAGCTAAGCTAAGGAACACCTGTAGTGAGACCAAGGTACCACTCAAATCATAGTTGCTTATTATTAGGTAGGTAGCTAACCTCTAAATGAGGTAAATTACAACCAGCCTCAAGAAAATACCAGGCTGTCAATAATTATACCTGCTCTACATCAAGGAGCAGACACCATAGCTGTACAAGTAGCTATATAAGCCCTATCAGGCTCAAATTTACCACAGGAATGAATCCTCTAGAAAGGAATGCAAGATTCTTGACAATTCTTAAAATTCACCTAGGAAAACTGCTTATCAGATGTGACAACTGTATAGAAACTAACCCAGTTGACGTCTACAGACTAGTAAGCTCCACAAGGAACGCTAACCAAAAATATGACTATATAAAGACTGTAATCGAGTCTCATAGGAATTTACTCCAGGTCGGTCATACTGACTCAGACAAATTACGTCTGACAGAATCTCATCTTGATGACTATGAACGTAGCGCTCAAAACCGGCTAGACCGATATAAAGGGGTGCTTGCGAGACAAGATATTCCCGAGTGGATAGAACAGATCATTAATAGACCTACACCCGAACAAGCACTCAGCTCAGATAAAATACATGAGCTACCTCAAGATGAGGAGAATCCTCTAATCAATACTGATCACTATACAGGATCAACAACTGAAGTTCAACCTTCATTTTCTAACATCTCATCTAATACAACTTCACGTAATGATCTGTTTACAGAGTCTGATCAATTTTCAGACAGCTCTTCTCAATGTTCCCTGGATTCTATAAGTTCAATACATGAGGCTACTGAATTAGCTAGCTCCTCACAGGAACCCAGAGAAACAAGTGAAGCTACAGATGAAACTCTTGGTGAAGCTGCAATAATCAGTGAATCTGAACCAGAAAATGATAAAGCTAATGCTACAACAGCAACCGAAGTTGTAATTAAAGCTGAGGCTAAGCAAGAAGCCTTAAGCAACACAAGTAATTTTCACAATTGCTCACACCAGCCTTCTAAAGTAAGTGCTAACAATGAGAAGACTATTATAAACCTTGTACACCAATTATTAGATTTATCTTCACCAGAACAATCAGTTGACTCTTTACAAGCCTTTAGTTTTCAGCTTGAGTCACTGTTAAATTCCTTCAGTAAAGAGGTGGATCACCCAACTGCTGAGTGGATGACAAAAATTGTCATCCAAAGAAAATTGTCTGGTGACACACTTAATAAATTATATGTATACCAGAATGGTAATACCCTGTCAATGCAGGATATATTTACAGATTTGCGCAATATGAGCAATCATACAGCAAACCAGGCACTTAATGCCTCTTCTGAATGCACCGAAACTGTACCCACATCAGTTTCCTTACCTGAAACTTCTAAAGTGACACTGTCACTAGAAAATAAGGGTACTAATAATCAATGTAATAACAATAAATCAAACACTGATTCATCAGTAAGGCCTAAGAGCCCCACAGGTGCTCCTAAGAGACCTAATAGTCCAGAGAGCACTCCCAAGAGCCTAGTAATGGCTCCCCAGAGTACACCAAGTACTCACACGAGAATAAATAACAAGCAAATGCAAGCAGCAAAACCATCACAACCTGCAAGTACTGTTTTACCTAAACCGGTAACCCCTAAACGAGCTGTAGGATGGGGAATATGCTTGTTTTGCAATCAAAAACATTCTCTGTACAAATGTACCAATTACCCTAATAGAGACACAAGAGTCAGACGACTCAAACAGTTACACAAATGTACTAGGTATCTCAAATCACATGATGTTAATAGCTGTGACACCCCACTGAACACCTGCAATAGGTGTAGAAGGGGCAAGCATCATTCTGCACTGTGCAAATTAGTTAGGACAAATTATGTCAATCCTAGAATAGGAAGTAGAGAATCTACACCAGTACAGTGCTGCAAGGTGCGAGATGTGTACAGCGTAACTTCACAAGCATCTCAAGTGGATGCTGCTTTGCCTACTGCCCAACTTCAAGTGAAGAACAGAGGAGCCATGATCACCACACGTGGACTATTTGATCAAGGTTCCCAGAGAACTTTCATTACTCAGAAAGCAGCAGAGGCACTCAATTTACAACCAATCAGACAGGTAAAATTAAACTTGTCAGGGTTCATGATAAATCGAGGAACCCATGAATACTCAGTAGTTCAACCGCTTGTACGACTAGGTAGTCATGCCAAGGCTGTCCAAGCCATTGTTGTAGATCAAATACCTTTTGACTTAAATATTAAGGGTCTGGGGTACACAGCCCACTTCCTGCAGGAACGTGAAATTAATTTGGCTGACAACAAGTTAACGTCTGACCGCCTTAACAATGTAGATGTACTAGTAGGAGCCGACTACTATTACCAGTTCATAACAGGACATGTTAAACGATTGGGCATGAATATGCTCCAATCTGCAGGTGGCTACTTACTTACTGGTAAAGTTCTGAATGTGAACAAGCCTAAGCCTGCCAACAATAACAAATTAGTCAGCAGTAAATCAATTCTCCAGCAGCAAGCTAAAAGGAGTAACACAGCTGAGTAATAAACTCAGATTGAATGTAGTGCAATTAGTACTCGCCGAGATGTTTCATAGCTCTCAGTGGAAAACTAGTGGTCCATACTCAAACAAGTACAAGTCACAGCGACCAAGCCATTGAATCCACTGCAGACCTAGAATTATTCTCGACAAGTAATAATTGACCACACTCAGTCTTCCTAGGTAAATTATAATGTTAGGCTAGAGAATCTAGTACTCCCTAGGTAATTAATAATGTTAGGCTAGAGAATCTAGCACTCAATGCCACTGGCATTTCCTGAATTTAGTAATACTATGAAGTCATCAAGCAACTTCTGTAATTATAAATTCACTAGGACCACTGGTCCACCATACTTGCGCTTGAGGTTTGCCAAGAAAACCTTCTTAATACAATGTTTTCTGCACTAAGAGTTAGTGATAAATACTTGCATCAATTTTGAGTTGTTTTTCTTTCGTTTCTGCTTAATTAGTGTAGAAACGCAGCACGAACAAACTTGCAAACTTACCAATACGTAAGTGAATCTACAGAGAACTAATAACCCGTGAAACGTTTAGGTTGGGAAAATGTTATAAACGATCTTGAATAAGATTAATAGTAGCAGTATTTAATTTCCAGCAATCTTAGGTTTCCCTATGTTTAATGCATTATCGTTAAACATCAGCATTGTTAATTAACATGCTTCATGATCTTAATATAGCTCACCATAGAATTAACGTAACAATTGAGTGCTTACTGTTACCCATGCGAATACGAGCTCAATATTGCTCGCCATGACAATTGAACGCTTTGATGTTCCCCATGCCACGAGCACTGCTCGCCATGATAATTGAACGATGCAATACTCTACTTTGTTAATTCGAGCTCACTGTAGCTCACCCTGTTAACACTGTTAACGAGTTTAATATAACTCACCCTGTTGACATGTTTAATGAGCTCAATATAGCTCCCCATGTTAACGAGCTCACTGTAGCTCACCCTGTTAACTCTGTTAACGAGCTCACTGTAGCTCACCCTATCAACACTGTTGACGAGTTCAATATAACTCAACCTGTTAACTCTGTTAACGAGCTCACTGTAGCTCACCCTGTCAACACTGTTGACGAGTTCAATATAACTCAACCTGTTAACTCTGCTAACGAGCTCACCCTGTCAACACTGTTGACGAGTTCAATATAACTCAATCTGTTAATGAGCTCAATACAGCTCCCAATGTTAATTCGAGTACATTTTTGCTCACAATTAGCTTAGTCTCTTACTTAGGTAGGTTAGAAATTTAAACCATTTATTTAGGTAGATTTAGGGACTTTAGTTAGTGTCAACTGAGTGCTACCCTAATCTGTACTCACCATTAATTACAGTTGACTATACTTATAGAGACTGATTTAATAAACTCAATTTCATGTAAAGGTGATTTCGTATTAACAAGTTTACAGTGTCAAGCCTATGAGCTACCATTTAATTAGCTCATAAGTCAGAATGACTAGGCTACTAATCTCACTGTCGACTCAGAATCTTCCTTGATTTTAATGAACAAATCTTTTCAGTTCTCTAATTTTCCACTATCTTAGCTAGTTAGCAAATTAGTTGTACCATCAGTCAGAATGACTACTGCACGGCAGTGTACATTAAATTCAATTTCCTCATTTGATTTTGGGGTGATCGTGATGCTGCGTGATGTTATTGTCTAGTAACTCAATAGTTACAAGTCACAGCGACCCTAGACAGTGACCTTACTGCAGTGTCATAGTCTCCTTGATCTTAAATGACCCAATAATACTTTACTGTATAATCATGTAGAATACAGCTTATACAATAATGTCATCAGTTCTTAGGAACTTTTTCTGAGTTTGCCTATGATTCAGCAGCTACGTAATACACCATTACATGTCACTGCAACCCTAGTTGTTGAGTTTATTGTAAGCTTTAGAGGGTTCCTAATTACCGATAACTTAATCATTTAATATTTCAATATTTCATACATGTTTCCACTAGAGCAGTTGTTCAACAATGCAAACGGAAACTACAAGCCTATTATAGCTCTAACTAAGAGCAAATAACTTCTCATCCAATTTAAGTAATCTTGATGATACTGTGTTGTGATGTCAAGTAACAAAACAGTTACAAGTCACAATGACCCAGAACATTCACATCACAGTAGATTCTCCGTTATTTGAATTGTATGATTTAATTCTTAATTGTTGTATAGGCTATAAATAACATTATTTTGCCTAGAGTATCTGAGAGTTTACTAGACTTTGAGACTTAGTAACATAAACATTACATGTCATAGTGACACCAGTCCCAGAGTTTATTGTAAGCGTTCTTAGTTATTAGCTTTAGGTAATTTATAATAACATGTTCCATTTAACATGATATTTGCAAGACTTAAGTTTCTTGTATGTGCTTGACTAATACGGGACATTCGTTATGTGTGTACTAACATACTAACATACTAATATTAATACCAACTTCGGGATGGGTATGTCAGTACTCAACATTACACTGCGACCCGATAAATCTCCCCCCGGAGTTATGTTGGAAATTTCCAACATAATACAACACTGTTGTATTATTATTAATTATTACTAAAATCTACTAATTACTGTAGTAACTAAAATTAACCAACAGTAGAGTTCACATGAACTAATAATTGTATCTGTACAATAATGCTAGAATTCTTACGTAACCCAACACCAGTATAACGTCAGATTCTACCAAAATAAACACATTTATATCCAGTGTGTCAGAGAATTGAGTTTCATTCTCTAAAAACAAGTGTTCTGTGTGATAATTATTTACCGATAGCTTGACTCCCAAATAATGCCAAATTGATCGTTTCTAGTTACAACTGTTATCTGGTAATAAATTTAACGTCACATGTGAATGCCATGGAGAGAATTAAAATCATCTCCGTTGCTCGTTTACCATCGTAAAACGAGCAAATAATAATATTTAGCTCCCTAGAATTATAAACCCGTCATTATCCAAGCATTTTAGCCGCAACTGCGAGAAATAATATTATTCGTAGTAAATAATTTGTGTAGCGAATGCGAGACGCGGAGTGGGGAAGGGAGAGACGCTATTAACGAGAGAGCGTGTGAAGGCGTCGGTGTGAGAGGAAAGTCGCCGAAGTGCGGTGTGAAGACTAGTTGCGGAATTGAGCAACTCGTTCGGTATCAGTGTCATAGGATACATTGTGGTGAATCATCAAAAAGAATTAACTTGACATTCAGCCCGGAACTTGTCAATTTGTTCCGTGTAATCCATCGTGACCAGCCAGAGAAGCACGTCGACATCTAGGCCAAGCTAGCCACCACGTGTTCGCCATGGTGACGCTAGAGCCTGGGACGCGAGTTTCGGTAAGCTTCAACTTATACAGTGCCCTATTAGCTAAGTACACATATTCCCTTTTGATGCATCATTAGAGACTGTTTACAGCAGGGTAGCTTGTCGTCACGCCGAGCGACATAAATAAAACACATGTTAGTATATTTTATCACTCCATTCCCAATTTCTTGAATATAGATATTTAGCAGCCTAATATGTTGCTACGTAATATATCTTGATTTACAGCTTGCGTGTGAAGAATTCCCCGAGCTGTTACTTTCCCGTGTTATTCATCTCCCAGTGTTCCATGAAGAATTCCGGAGATTCCGAGGATGATTCATGACTGATGTCTTGGAAAACGTCTTCAAGCTAAGACCCTTTTCCGTATTCAATTATTCAAATTATCTGTACTGTATTATTACTATTGATCACTGTGCACTGGATTTATCACGTGTTTATTATAATCATTAATTTCTGATATTCATAATCTATATTCTTGTTGGTGACAAATTCTCTATTGATTCTCTAATTGGTGATAAGATTAGGTTATTACATAATGAACTGGTGTACGAACCACACTAGTTCCTAGACATATATGAAGTTCTAGCAATAACCCCCCAATGTAGGTGTTTGAGGCTTTGATTCAATTAAATTATATATACAGCCCATTAATTATTCAAGTGATTATCTTTCTAGTATTTATCCATAGTTACTGGTTCCTCTAGGAATTTCAAATGATCACTTTTTTCTTAGTTTCCCTCTTTACTATAAAAGCGGGTGGTCCTTCGTAATTATTTTCATTACTTCAATAATTAAATAAATAGAGTCAAGTCCCAAATGTCCCACATTATGGTCCTGATCGAACCGGATAAACATAAAAGATAATTATAAATACTAATTAGTAATAACTAATCCCCGTGGGAAGTAGTCTAGACTAACCATTTTAATTAATTGTGTCTACCAACAGTGTAACACATAGGTTAGCCTAAGTCACACCAATTCATTGCTACTTATACCTTATGTATAAGGTAGCACTCGTGGGACACAGTTAATTGCCCACAATACTTAGACCTACACTTCATACTGAAGTAAGAATCTTTAGGAGCAACAGCTCACAACTTGTATATTAATCACTAACACCAATTATGTGTTAACTATTTGGGCTATACAAATATTTCAATATATGACTGTCAGCAGACTGTCCATTATAGCCTAAATTCATTCCATAATTACTGATTCACTTAAGTAAGTGGATCATTAACATTTTAGGATCCAGTATATTAATATAAATTGCTGATCCCATACTAGTTAATCATTACTAACCCTGATAACATTTTATTCCACAATTAGGAGTACATTCAGGAGTTAGATATTATTTACGGCAGTAGAATACTTGTCAAACACAATTAATTCTCTTGTGTTCATTTAATTTCATATACACATAAATTCTACCAGTGTATATATTATATAAACTATAAAACCAAAAAAACCAAAAATACAGCACAATTATTTGCACAATTACTGCACCACAATATAATCTTTGCCAACCTTTATTAGGTAGCAATTTAGTCTGTGATTGTGCTGAATTTGGCACAAACATAGACTAAATAAATTTGTAGCTTCTTAAGTAGAAATTCTCACGACTAGGCTTGAGCTAGTTAGTGGCATATATATTATTCATCTTTGTGCTGACCCTATCAAGGGTGGGATTAAACATTTATTGTGTAATTATATATTATTGCATATTTCTATGTACATCTTTGAGTGTTACTGTAAGTTCACTACCCATCCAAGGCTGATTTTGAAGAGCTAAGCTAAGGAACACCTGTAGTGAGACCAAGGTACCACTCAAATCTTAGTTGCTTATTATTAGGTAGGTAGCTAACTTCTAAATGAGGTAAATTACAACCAGCCTCAAGAAAATACCAGGCTGTCAATAATTATACCTGCTCTACATCAAGGAGCAGACACCATAGCTGTACAAGTAGCTATATAAGCCCTATCAGGCTCAAATTTACCACAAGAATGAATCCTCTAGAAAGGAATGCAAGATTCTTGACAATTCTTAAAATTCACCTAGGAAAACTGCTTATCAGATGTGACAACTGTATAGAAACTAACCCAGTTGACGTCTACAGACTAGTAAGCTCCACAAGGAACGCTAACCAAAAATATGACTATATAAAGACTGTAATCGAGTCTCATAGGAATTTACTCCAGGTCGGTCATACTGACTCAGACAAATTACGTCTGACAGAATCTCATCTTGATGACTATGAACGTAGCGCTCAAAACAGGCTAGACCGATATAAAGGGGTGCTTGCGAGGCAAGATATTCCCGAGTGGATAGAACAGACCATTAATAGACATACACCCGAACAAGCACTCAGCTCAGATGAAATACATGAGCTACCTCAAGATGAGGAGAATCCTCTAATCAATACTGATCACTATACAGGATCAACAACTGAAGTTCAACCTTCATTTTCTAACATCTCATCTAATACAACTTCACGTAATGATTTGTTTACAGAGTCTGATCAATTTTCAGACAGCTCTTCTCAATGTTCCCTGGATTCTATAAGTTCAATACATGAGGCTACTGAATTAGCTAGCTCCTCACAGGAACCCAGAGAAGCAAGTGAAGCTACAGATGAAACTCTTGGTGAAGCTGCAATAATCAGTGAATCTGAACCAGAAAATGATAAAGCTAATGCTACAACAGCAACCGAAGTTGTAATTAAAGCTGAGGCTAAGCAAGAAGGCTTAAGCAACACAAGTAATGGTCACAATTGCTCACACCAGCCTTCTAAAGTAAGTACTAACAATGAGAAGACTATTATAAACCTTGTACACCAATTATTAGATTTATCTTCACCAGAACAATCAGTTGACTCTTTACAAGCCTTTAGTTTTCAGCTTGAGTCACTGTTAAATTCCTTCAGAAAAGAGGTGGATCACCCAACTGCTGAGTGGATGACAAAAATTGTCATCCAAAGAAAATTGTCTGGTGACACACTTAATAAATTATATGTATACCAGAATGGTAATACCCTGTCAATGCAGGATATATTTACAGGTTTGCGCAATATGAGCAATCATACAGCAAACCAGGCACTTAATGCCTCTTCTGAATGCACCGAAACTGTACCCACATCAGTTTCCTTACCTGATACTCCTAAAGTGACACTGTCACTAGGAAATAAGGGTACTAATAATCAATGTAATAACAATAAATCAAACACTGATTCATCAGTAAGGCCTAAGAGCCCCACAGGTGCTCCTAATAGACCTAATAGCCCAGAGAGCACTCCCAAGAGCCTAGTAATGGCTCCCCAGAGTACACCAAGTACTCACACGAGAATAAATAACAAGCAAATGCAAGCAGCAAAACCATCACAACCTGCAAGTACTGTGTTACCTAAACCGGTAACCCCTAAACGAGCTGTAGGATGGGGAATATGCTTGTTTTGCAATCAAAAACATTCTCTGTACAAATGTACCAATTACCCTAATAGAGACACAAGAGTCAGACGACTCAAACAGTTACACAAATGTACTAAGTATCTCAAATCACATGATGTTAATAGCTGTGACACCCCACTGAACACCTGCAATAGGTGTAGAAGGGGCAAGCATCATGCTGCACTGTGCAAATTAGTTAGGACAAATTATGTCAATCCTAGAATAGGAAGTAGAGAATCTACACCAGTACAGTGCTGCAAGGTGCGAGATGTGTACAGCGTAACTTCACAAGCATCTCAAGTGGATGCTGCTTTGCCTACTGCCCAACTTCAAGTGAAGAACAGAGGAGCCAAGATCACCACACGTGGACTATTTGATCAAGGTTCGCAGAGAACTTTCATTACTCAGAAAGCAGCAGAGGCACTCAATTTACAACCAATCAGACAGGTAAAATTAAACTTGTCAGGGTTCATGATAAATCGAGGAACCCATGAATACTCAGTAGTTCAACCGCTTGTACGACTAGGTAGTTATGCCAAGGCTGTCCAAGCCATTGTTGTAGATCAAATACCTTTTGACTTAAATATTAAGGGTCTGGGGTACACAGCCCACTTCCTGCAGGAACGTGAAATTAATTTGGCTGACAACAAGTTAACGTCTGACCGCCTTAACAATGTAGATGTACTAGTAGGAGCCGACTACTATTACCAGTTCATAACTGGACATGTTAAACGATTGGGCATGAATATGCTCCAATCTGCAGGTGGCTACTTACTTACTGGTAAAGTTCTGAATGTGAACAAGCCTAAGCCTGCCAACAATAACAAATTAGTCAGCAGTAAATCAATTCTCCAGCAGCAAGCTAAAAGGAGTAACACAGCTGAGTAATAAACTCAGATTGAATGTAGTGCAATTAGTACTCGCCGAGATGTTTCATAGCTCTCAGTGGAAAACCAGTGGTCCGTACTCAAACATGTACAAGTCACAGCGACCAAGCCATTGAATCCACTGCAGACCTAGAATTATTCTCGACAAGTAATAATTGACCACACTCAGTCTTCCTAGGTAAATTATAATGTTAGGCTAGAGAATCTAGTACTCCCTAGGTAATTAATAATGTTAGGCTAGAGAATCTAGCACTCAATGCCACTGGCATTTCCTGAATTTAGTAATACTATGAAGTCATCAAGCAACTTCTGTAATTATAAATTCACTAGGACCACTGGTCCACCATACTTGCGCTTGAGGTTTGCCAAGAAAACCTTCTTAATACAATGTTTTCTGCACTAAGAGTTAGTGATAAATACTTGCATCAATTTTGTTTGAGTTGTTTTTCTTTCGTTTCTGCTTAATTAGTGTAGAAACGCAGCACGAACAAACTTGCAAACTTACCAATACGTAAGTGAATCTACAGAGAACTAATAACCCGTGAAACGTTTAGGTTGGGAAAATGTTACAAACGATCTTGAATAAGATTAATCGTAGCAGTATTTAATTTCCAGCAATCTTAGGTTTCCCTATGTTTAATGCATTATCGTTAAACATCAGCATTGTTAATTAACATGCTTCATGAGCTTAATATAGCTCACCTTAGAATTAACGTAACAATTGAGTGCTTACTGTTACCCATGCGAATACGAGCTCAATATTGCTCGCCATGACAATTAAACGCTTTGATGTTCCCCATGCCACGAGCACTGCTCGCCATGATAATTGAACGATGCAATACTCTACCTCGTTAATTCGAGCTCACCCTGTTTAATGAGCTCAATATAGCTCCCCATGTTAACGAGCTCACTGTAGCTCACCCTGTTAACTCTGTTATTGAGCTCAATATAGCTCACCCTGTCAACACTGTTGACGAGTTCAATATAACTCAACCTGTTAACTCTGTTAACGAGCTCACTGTAGCTCACCCTGTCAACACTGTTGACGAGTTCAATATAACTCGCCTTGTTAACATGCTTACCGAGCTCAATATAGCTCCCCATGTTAACGAGCTCACTGTAGCTCACCCTGTCAACACTGTTGACGAGTTCAATATAACTCAATCTGTTAATGAGCTCAATACAGCTCCCAATGTTAATTCGAGTACATTTTTGCTCACAATTAGCTTAGTCTCTTACTTAGGTAGGTTAGAAATTTAAACCATTTATTCAGGTAGGTTTAGGGACTTTAGTTAGTGTCAACTGAGTACTAGCCTAATCTGTACTCACCATTAATTACAGTTGACTATACTTATAGAGACTGATTTAATAAACTCAATTTCATGTAAAGGTGATTTCGTATTAACAAGTTTACAGTGTCAAGACTATGAGCTACCATTTAATTTGCTCATAAGTCAGAATGACTAGGCTACTAATCTCACTGTCGACTCAGAATCTTCCTTGATTTTAATGAACAAATCTTTTCAGTTCTCTAATTTTCCACTATCTTAGCTAGTTAGCAAATTAGTTGTACCATCAGTCAGAATGACTACTGCACGGCAGTGCACATTAAATTCAATTTCCTCATTTGATTTTGGGGTGATCGTGATGCTGCGTGATGTTATTGTCTAGTAACTCAATAGTTACAAGTCACAGCGACCCTAGACAGTGACCTTACTGCAGTGTCATAGTCTCCTTGATCTTAAATGACCCAATAATACTTTACTGTATAATCATGTAGAATACAACTTATACAATAATGTCATCAGTTCTTAGGAACTTTTTCTGAGTTTGCCTATGATTCAGCAGCTACGTAATACACCATTACATGTCACTGCGACCCTAGTTGTTGAGTTTATTGTAAGCTTTAGAGGGTTCCTAATTACCGATAACTTAATCATTTAATATTTCAATATTTCATACATGTTTCCATTAGAGCAGTTGTTCAACAATGCAAACGGAAACTACAAGCCTATTATAGCTCTAACTAAGAGCAAATAACTTCTCATCCAATTTAAGTAATCTTGATGATACTGTGTTGTGATGTCAAGTAACAAAACAGTTACAAGTCACAATGACTCAGAACATTCACATCACAGTAGATTCTCCGTTATTTGAATTGTATGATTTAATCCTTAATTGTTGTATAGGCTATAAATAACATTATTTTGTCTAGAGTATCTGAGAGTTTACTAGACTTTGAGACTTAGTAACATAAACATTACATGTCATAGCGACACCAGTCCCAGAGTTTATTGTAAGCTTTCTTAGTTATTAGCTTTAGGTAATTTATAATAACATGTTCCATTTAACATGAAATTTTCAAGACTTAAGTTTCTTGTATGTCCTTGACAAATACGGGACATTCGTTATGTGTGTACTAACATACTAACATACTAATATACTAATATTAATACCAACTTCGGGATGAGTATGTCAGTACTCCACATTACACTGCGACCCGATAAATCTCCCCCGGAGTTATGTTGGAAATTTCCAACACTAATACAATACAGTTGTATTATTATTAATTATTACTAAACTACTAATCACTGTAGTAACTAAAATTAACCAACCATAGAGTTCACATGTAATAATAATTGTATCTGTACAATAAGGCTAGAATTCTTATGTCACCAGACGCCAGTATTGCGTCAGATTCCATTATAATAAACACATCTATATCCAGTGTGTCAGAGAATTGAGTTTGATTCTCTAAAAACAACGGTGTTCTGTGTGATAATTATTTACAGATAACCTGACTTCCAAATAATGCCAAATAGAGCGTTTCTAGTTACAACTGTTATCTGGTAATAAATTTAACGTCACGCGTGAATGCCCTGGAGAGACTTTAATTCATCTCCATTGCTCGATTACCATTGTAAAACGAGCAAATATTAATATTTAACTCCTCTGAATAATAAACCCGTCATTATCCAAGCATTTCAGTCGCAACTGCGAGAAATGATATTATTCGTAGTAAATAATTTGTGTATCAAATGTGGGACGCGGAGTGGGAGGCAGAGGAGACGCCATTACTCGAGAAGACGCCACCGAGAGCGTGTGGAAGAGGAAAGTCGCCACTGTGAGGTGTGAAGAATTGTTGCAGAATATAGCAACTTAGCTGGTGTCAGTGTCACAGGATACATCTTGGTGAATCGTCAACGAGAATTAACTTGACGTTTAACCTGGAACCTGTTAATTTGTTCCGTGTAGCCCAATGTGACCGGCCAAAGAAGCGCGTCAACATCTAGGCTAGGCTCGACGCCACGTGTTTGTTATTACGACGCCAGAACCTAGGACGCGAGCTTCGGCAAGCCTCAACTTACACAGTGCCCTATTAGCTAAGTACCTTTATTCCCTTTTGATGCATCATTATGGATAGGTTATAGCCGGGTAGCTTGTCGTCACGCCGAGCGACTAAAATAAAACACAGGTTATTATCTGTTTCCACTCTCCATTTTATTTTCTTGAACATAGATATTTAGCAGCCCAACATGTTGCTACTGAATATATTTTGATTTACAGATTGTGTGCGAAGAATTCCCCGAGCTGTCATTTCCCGTGTTAATCATCTCCCAGTGTTCCATGATGAGTTCAGGAGATTCCGAGGATGATTCATGATCGATGTCTTGGAAAACGTCTTCAAGCTAAGACCCTTTTCCGTATTCCATTAATTAAATTATCTGTAGTGTATTATTACTACTGATCACTGTTCTCTGGATTAACACGTGTTTATTATAATCATTAATTTCTGATATTCATAAGCTATGTTCTTATTGGTGACAAATTTATTGATTCTATAATTGGTCATAGGATTAGGTTATTACATAATGAACTGGCGTACGAACCACACTAGTTCCTAGGCATATATGAAGTTCTAGTAATACCCCCCCAATGTAGGTGTTTGAGGCTTTGATTCAATTAAATTATATACAGCCCATTAATTATACAAGTGATAATATTTTCTAGTATTTATCCATAGCTACTGGTTCCTCTAGGAATTTTCTAATGATCACATTTTATTAGTTTCCCTCTTTACTATAAAAGCGGGTGGTATTTCGTAATTGATTTCATTACATTAATAATTAAATAAATAGAGTCAAGCCCCAAATGTCCCACACCCCTGCAGTTTTCAAAATGTCTGAAATAACGGAAATTTGACTCTGGAGCGGGATTTTTGAGCCGAATTCTGACTATCTGCACCTATTTTCAGTTTCAAATTACGAAGTTTCATACCGAAAATATGCCAATTACTGAAAACGGCGATGGGTCATATTTTGCCCAAACCCCCCTGCAGTTTTCAAAATGTCGGAAATTTGACTCCTGAGAGTGATTTTTGAGCCGAATTCTGACTCTCTGCACCTATTTTCAGTTTCAAATTACGACGTTTCATACCGAAAATATGCCAATTACTGTAAACGGCGATGGGTCATATTTTGCCCAAACCCCCCTACACTTTTCAAAATGTCGGAAATGTCGGAAATTTGACTCCTGAGCGTGATTTTTGAGCCGAATTCTGACACTCTGCACCTATTTTCAATTTCAAATTACGACTTTTTATACCGAAAATATGCCAATTACTGAAAACGGCGATGGGTCATATTTTGCTCAAACCCCCCTGCAGTTTTTAAAATGTCGGAAATGTCGGAAATTTGACTCCTGAGCGTGATTTTTAAGCCGAATTCTGACTCTCTGCACCTATTTTCAGTTTCAAATTACGATGTTTCATACCGAAAATATGCACATTACTGAAAACGGCGATGGGTCATATTTGGACCAAACCCCCCTGCAGTTTTCAAAATGTCTGAAATGTCGGAAATTTGACTCGTGTGCGTGATTTTTGAGCCGAATTCTGACTCTCTGCACCTATTTTCAGATTCAAATTACGACTTTTCATACGGAAAATATGCCAATTACTGAAAACGGCGATGGGTCATATTTTGCCCAAACCCCCCCTGCAGTTTTTAAAATGTCTGAAATGTCGGAAATTTGACTCCTGAGCGTGATTTTTGAGCCGAATTCTGACTCTCTGCACCTATTTTCAGTTTCAAATTACACCGTTTCATATCGAAAATATGCCAATTACTGAAAACGGAGATGGGTCATATTTTGCCCAAACCCCCCTGCAGTTTTTAAAATGTCTGAAATGTCGGAAATTTGACTCCTGAGCGTGATTTTTGAGCCGAATTCTGATTCTCTGCACCTAATTTCAGTTTCAAATTACGACGTTTCACACCGAAAATATGCCAATTACTGCAAACGGCGATGGGTCATATTTTGCCCAAACCCCCCTGCAGTTTTCAAAATGTCTGAAATGTCGGAAATTTGACTCCTGAGTGTGATTTTTTATCCGAATTCTGACTCTCTGCCCCTATTTTCAGTTTCAAATTACGACTTTTTATACCGAAAATATGCCAATTACTGAAAACGGCGATGGGTCATATTTTGCCCAAACCCCCCTGCAGTTTTCAAAATGTCTGAAATGTTGGAAATTTGACTCTGGAGCGGGATTTTTGAGCCGAATTCTGACTCTCTGCACCTATTTTCAGTTTCAAATTACGACGTTTCATACCGAAAATATGCCAATTACTGAAAACGGCGATGGGACATATTTTGCCCAAACCCCCCTGCAGTTTTTAAAATATCTGAAATGTCGGAAATTTGTCTCCTGAGCGTGATTTTTGAGCCGAATTCTGACTCTCTGCACCTATTTTCAGTTTCAAATTACGACGTTTCATACCGAAAATTTGCCTATTACTGTAAACAGCGATGGGTCATATTTTGCCCAAACCCCCCTGCAGTTTTCAAAATGTCTGAAATGTCGGAAATTTGACTCCTGAGCGTGACTTTTGAGACGAATTCTGACTCTCTGCACCTATTTTCAGTTTCAAATTACGACTTTTCATACCGAAAATATGCCAATTACTGAAAACGGCGATGGGTCATATTTTGCCCAAATCCCCCTGCAGTTTTTAAAATGTCGGAAATGTCGGAAATTTGACTCCTGAGCGTGATTTTTGAGCCGAATTCTGTCTCTCTGCACCTATTTTCAGTTTCAAATTACGATGTTTCATACCGAAAATATGCACATTACTGAAAACGGCGATGGGTCATATTTGGACCAAACCCCCCTGCAGTTTTCAAAATGTCTGAAATGTCGGAAATTTGACTCGTGAGCGTGATTTTTGAGCCGAATTCTGACTCTCTGCACCTATTTTCAGTTTCAAATTACGATGTTTCATACCGAAAATATGCACATTACTGAAAACGGCGATGGGTCATATTTGGACCAAACCCCCCTGCAGTTTTCAAAATGTCTGAAATGTCGGAAATTTGACTCGTGAGCGTGATTTTTGAGCCGAATTCTGACTCTCTGCACCTATTTTCAGATTCAAATTACGACTTTTCATACCGAAAATATGCCAATTACTGAAAACGGCGATGGGTCATATTTTGCTCAAACCCCCCTGCAGTTTTTAAAATGTCGGAAATGTCGGAAATTTGACTCCTGAGCGTGATTTTTAAGCCGAATTCTGACTCTCTGCACCTATTTTCAGTTTCAAATTACGATGTTTCATACCGAAAATATGCACATTACTGAAAACGGCGATGGGACATATTTGGACCAAACCCCCCTGCAGTTTTCAAAATGTCTGAAATGTCGGAAATTTGACTCGTGTGCGTGATTTTTGAGCCGAATTCTGACTCTCTGCACCTATTTTCAGATTCAAATTACGACTTTTCATACGGAAAATAAGCCAATTACTGAAAACGGCGATGGGTCATATTTTGCCCAAACCCCCCCTGCAGTTTTTAAAATGTCTGAAATGTCGGAAATTTGACTCCTGAGCGTGATTTTTGAGCCGAATTCTGACTCTCTGCACCTATTTTCAGTTTCAAATTACACCGTTTCATATCGAAAATATGCCAATTACTGAAAACGGAGATGGGTCATATTTTGCCCAAACCCCCCTGCAGTTTTTAAAATGTCTGAAATGTCGGAAATTTGACTCCTGAGCGTGATTTTTGAGCCGAATTCTGATTCTCTGCACCTTTTTTCAGTTTCAAATTACGACGTTTCACACCGAAAATATGCCAATTACTGCAAACGGCGATGGGTCATATTTTGCCCAAACCCCCCTGCAGTTTTCAAAATGTCTGAAATGTCGGAAATTTGACTCCTGAGTGTGATTTTTTATCCGAATTCTGACTCTCTGCCCCTATTTTCAGTTTCAAATTACGACTTTTTATACCGAAAATATGCCAATTACTGAAAACGGCGATGGGTCATATTTTGCCCAAACCCCCCTGCAGTTTTCAAAATGTCTGAAATGTTGGAAATTTGACTCTGGAGCGGGATTTTTGAGCCGAATTCTGACTCTCTGCACCTATTTTCAGTTTCAAATTACGACGTTTCATACCGAAAATATGCCAATTACTGAAAACGGCGATGGGTCATATTTTGCCCAAACCCCCCTGCAGTTTTTAAAATATCTGCAATGTCGGAAATTTGTCTCCTGAGCGTGATTTTTGAGCCGAATTCTGACTCTCTGCACCTATTTTCAGTTTCAAATTACGACGTTTCATACCGAAAATTTGCCTATACTGTAAACAGCGATGGGTCATATTTTGCCCAAACCCCCCTGCAGTTTTCAAAATGTCTGAAATGTCGGAAATTTGACTCCTGAGCGTGACTTTTGAGACGAATTCTGACTCTCTGCACCTATTTTCAGTTTCAAATTACGACTTTTCATACCGAAAATATGCCAATTACTGAAAACGGCGATGGGTCATATTTTGCCCAAATCCCCCTGCAGTTTTTAAAATGTCGGAAATGTCGGAAATTTGACTCCTGAGCGTGATTTTTGAGCCGAATTCTGTCTCTCTGCACCTATTTTCAGTTTCAAATTACGATGTTTCATACCGAAAATATGCACATTACTGAAAACGGCGATGGGTCATATTTGGACCAAACCCCCCTGCAGTTTTCAAAATGTCTGAAATGTCGGAAATTTGACTCGTGAGCGTGATTTTTGAGCCGAATTCTGACTCTCTGCACCTATTTTCAGTTTCAAATTACGATGTTTCATACCGAAAATATGCACATTACTGAAAACGGCGATGGGTCATATTTGGACCAAACCCCCCTGCAGTTTTCAAAATGTCTGAAATGTCGGAAATTTGACTCGTGAGCGTGATTTTTGAGCCGAATTCTGACTCTCTGCACCTATTTTCAGATTCAAATTACGACTTTTCATACCGAAAATATGCCAATTACTGAAAACGGCGATGGGTCATATTTTGCCCAAACCCCCCTGCAGTTTTTAAAATGTCTGAAATGTCGGAAATTTGACTCCTGAGCGTGGTTTTTGAGCCGAATTCTGACTCTCTGCACCTATTTTCAGTTTCAAATTACGACCTTTTATACCGAAAATATGCCAATTACTGAAAACGGCGATGGGTCATATTTTGCCCAAAACCCCCTGCAGTTTTCAAAATGTCTGAAATGTCGGAAATTTGACGCCTGAGCGTGATTTTTGAGCCGAATTCTGACTCTCTGTAGCTGTTTTCAGTTTCAAATTACGACGTTTCATACCGAAAATATTCCAATTACTGAAAACGGCGATAGGTCATATTTTGCCCAAACCCCCCTGCAGTTTTTAAAATGTCTGAAATGTCGGAAATTTGACTCCTGAGCGTGATTTTTGAGCCGAAATATGACTCTGTGCACCTATTTTCAGTTTCAAATTACGACGTTTCATACCGAAAATATGCCAATTACTGTAAACGGCGATGGGTCATATTTTGCCCAAACCCCCCTGCAGTTTTCAAAATGTCTGAAATGTCGGAAATTTGACTCCTGAGCGTGATTTTTGAGCCGAATTCTGACTCTCTGCACCTATTTTCAGTTTCAAATTACGACTTTTTATACCGAAAATATGCCAATTACTGAAAACGGCGATGGGTCATATTTTGCCCAAACCCCCCTGCAGTTTTCAAAATGTCTGATATGTCGGAAATTTGACTCCTGAGCGTGATTTTTTATCCGAATTCTGACTTTCTGCACCTAATTTCAGTTTCAAATTACGACGTTCCATACCGAAAATATGCCAATTACTGAAAACGGCGATGGGTCATATTTTGCCCAAACCCACCTGAAGTTTTTAAAATGTCTGAAATGTCGGAAATTTGACTCCTGAGCGTGATTTTTGAGCCGAATTCTGACTCTCTGCACCTATTTTCAGTTTCAAATTACGACTTTTTATACCGAAAATATGCCAATTACTAAAACGGCGATGGGTCATATTTTGCCCAAACCCCCCTGCAGTTGATAAAATGTCTGAAATGTCGGAAATTTGACTCCTGAGCGTGATTTTTGAGACGAATTCTGACTCTCTGCACCTATTTTCATATTCAAATTACGACTTTTCATACCGAAAATATGCCAATTACTGAAAACGGCGATGGGTCATATTTTGCCCAAACCCCCCTGCAGTTTTCAAAATGTCTGAAATGTCGGAATTTGACTCCTGAGCGTGATTTTTGAGCCGAATTCTGACTCTCTGCACCTATTTTCAGTTTCAAATTACGACGTTTCATACCGAAAATATGCCAATTACTGAAAACGGCGATGGGTCATATTTTGCTGAAACCCCCCTGCATTTCTTAAAATGTCTGAAATGTCGGAAATTTGACTCCTGAGCGAGATTTTTGACCCGAATTCTGACTCTCTGCACCTATTTTCAGTTTCAAATTACGACGTTTCATACCGAAAATATGCCAATTACTGTAAACGGCGATGGGTCATATTTTGCCCAAACCCCCCTGCAGTTTTCAAAATGTCTGAAATGTCCGAAATTTGACTCCTGAGCGTGATTTTTGAGCCGAATTCTGACTCTCTGCATCTATTTTCAGTTTCAAATTACGACTTTTTATACCGAAAATATGCCAATTACTGAAAACGGCGATGGGTCATATTTTACCCAAACCCCCCTACATTTTTCAAAATGTCTGAAATGTCGGAAATTTGACTCCTGAGCGTGATTTTTTATCCGAATTCTGATTCTCTGCACCTAATTTCAGTTTCAAATTACGAAGTTCCATACCGAAAATATGCCAATTACTGAAAACGGCGATAGGTCATATTTTGCCCAAACCCCCCTGCAGTTTTTAAAATGTCTGAAAAGTCGGAAATTTGACTCCTGAGCGTGATTTTTGAGCCGAATTCTGACTCTCTGCCCTTATTTTCAGTTTTAAATTACGATTTTTCATACCGAAAATATGCCAATTATTGAAAACGGCGATGGGTCATATTTTACCCAAACCCCCTGCAGTTTTCAAAATGTCTGAAGTGTAGGAAATTTGACTCCTGAGCGTGATTTTTGAGTCGAAATATGACTCTCTGCACCTATTTTCAGTTTCAAATTACGACGTTTCATACCGAAAATATGCCAATTACTGTAAACGGCGATGGGTCATATTTTGCCCAAACCCCCCTGCAGTTTTCAAAATGTCTGAAATATCCGAAATTTGACTCCTGAGCGTGGTTTTTGAGCGGAATTCTGACTCTCTGCACCTATTTTCAGTTTCAAATTTCGACTTTTTATACCGAAAATAGGCCAATTACTGAAAACGGCGATGGGTCATATTTTGCCCAAACCCCCCTGCAGTTTTCAAAATGTCGGAAATGTCGGAAATTTGACTCCTGACCGTGATTTTTTATCCGAATTCTGACTCTCTGCACCTATTTTCAGTTTCAAATTTCGACTTTTTATACCGAAAATATGCCAATTACTGAAAATGGCAATGGGTCATATTTTGCCCAAACCCCCCTGCAGTTTATAAAATGTCTGAAATGTCGGAAATTTGACTCCTGAGCATGATTTTTGAGCCGAATTCTGACTCTCTGCACCTATTTTCAGTTTCAAATTACGACTTTTTATACCGAAAATAGGCTAATTACTGAAAACGGCGATGGGTCATATTTTGGCCAAACCCCCATGCAGTTTTCAAAATGTCTGATATTTCCGAAATTTGACTCCTGAGCGTGATTTTTGAGACGAATTCTAACTCTCTGCACCTATTTTCAGTTTCAAATTACGACGTTTCATACCGAAAATATGCCAATTACTGAAAACGGCGAGGGGTCATATTTTACCCAAACCCCCCTGCAGTTTTCAAAATGTCTGAAATGTCGGAAATTTGACTCCTGAGCGTGATTTTTTATCCGAATTCTGATTCTCTGCACCTAATTTCAGTTTCAAATTACGAAGTTCCATACCGAAAATATGCCAATTACTGAAAACGGCGATAGGTCATATTTTGCCCAAACCCCCCTGCAGTTTTTAAAATGTCTGAAAAGTCGGAAATTTGACTCCTGAGCGTGATTTTTGAGCCGAATTCTGACTCTCTGCCCTTATTTTCAGTTTTAAATTACGATTTTTCATACCGAAAATATGCCAATTATTGAAAACGGCGATGGGTCATATTTTACCCAAACCCCCCTGCAGTTTTCAAAATGTCTGAAGTGTAGGAAATTTGACTCCTGAGCGTGATTTTTGAGTCGAAATATGACTCTCTGCACCTATTTTCAGTTTCAAATTACGACGTTTCATACTGAAAATATGCCAATTACTGTAAACGGCGATGGGTCATATTTTGCCCAAACCCCCCTGCAGTTTTCAAAATGTCTGAAATATCCGAAATTTGACTCCTGAGCGTGGTTTTTGAGCGGAATTCTGACTCTCTGCACCTATTTTCAGTTTCAAATTTCGACTTTTTATACCGAAAATAGGCCAATTACTGAAAACGGCGATGGGTCATATTTTGCCCAAACCCCCCTGCAGTTTTCAAAATGTCGGAAATGTCGGAAATGTGACTCCTGACCGTGATTTTTTATCCGAATTCTGACTCTCTGCACCTATTTTCAGTTTCAAATTTCGACTTTTTATACCGAAAATAGGCTAATTACTGAAAACGGCGATGGGTCATATTTTGCCCAAACCCCCTTGCAGTTTTCAAAATGTCTGATATTTCGGAAATTTGACTCCTGAGCGTGATTTTTGAGACGAATTCTGACTCTCTGCACCTATTTTCAGTTTCAAATTACGACGTTTCATACCGAAAATATGCCAATTACTGAAAACGGCGATGGGTCATATTTTGCCCAAACCCCCCTGCAGTTTTTAAAATGTCGGAAATGTCGGAAATTTGACTCCTGAGAGTGATTTTTGAGCCGAAATATGACTCTCTGCACCTATTTTCAGTTTCAAATTACGACGTTTCATACCGAAAATATGCCAATTACTGTAAACGGCGATGGGTCATACTTTGCCCAAACCCCCCTGCAGTTTTCAAAATGTCTGAAATATCCGAAATTTGACTCCTGAGCGTGATTTTTGAGCGGAATTCTGACTCTGCACTTATTTTCAGTTTCAAATTACGACTTTTTTTACCGAAAATAGGCCAATTACTGAAAACGGCGATGGGTCATATTTTGCCCAAACCCCTCTGCAGTTTTCAAAATGTCTGAAATGTCGGAAATTTGAGTCCTGAGCGTGATTTTTTAAACGAATTCTGTCTCTCTGCACCTATTTTCAGTTTCAAATCACGACGTTTCATACCGAAAATATGCCAATTACTGTAAACGGCGATGGGTCATATTTTGCTCAAACCCCCCTGCAGTTTTCAAAATGTCTGAAATGTCGGAAATTTGACTCCTGAGCGTGAGTCTTGAGCCGAATTCTGACTCTCTGCACCTATTTTCAGTTTCAAATTACTACTTTTTATACCGAAAATATGCCAATTACTGAAAACGGCGATGGGTCATATTTTACCCAAACCCCCCTGCAGTTTTCAAAATGTCTGAAATGTCGGAAATTTGACCCATGAGCGTGATTTTTGAGACGAATTCTGACTCTCTGCACCTTTTTTCAGTTTCAAATTACGACGTTTCATACCGAATATATGCCAATTACTGAAAACGGCGATGGGTCATATTTTGCCCAAACCCCCCTGCAGTTTTCAAAATGTCTGATATGTCGGAAATTTAACTCCTGAGCGTGATTTTTTAAACGAATTCTGTCTCTCTGCACCTATTTTCAGTTTCAAATCACGACGTTTCATACCGAAAATATGCCAATTACTGAAAACGGCGATGGGTCATATTTTGCCCAAACCCCCCTGCAGTTTTTAAAATGTCGGAAATGTCGGAAATTTGACTCCTGAGCGTGATTTTTGAGCCGAATTCAGACTCTCTGCACTTATTTTCAGTTTCAAATTACGATGTTTCATACCGAAAATATGCACATTACTAAAAACTACGATGGGTCATATTTTGCCCAAACCCCCCTGCAGTTTTCAAAATGTCTGAAATGTCGGAAATTTGACTCGTGAGCGTGATTTTTGAGCGGAATCCTGACTCTCTGCACCTATTTTCCGATTCAAATTACGACTTTTCATACCGAAAATATGCCAATTACTGAAAACGGCGATGGGTCATATCTTGCCCAAACCCCCCTGCAGTTTTTAAAATGTCTGAAATGTCGGAAATTTGACTCCTGAGCGTGTTTTTGAGCCGAATTCTTACTCTCTGCACCTATTTTCAGTTTCAAATTACGACGTTTCATACCGAAAATATGCCAATTACTGTAAACGGCGATGTGTCATATTTTGCCCAAATTCCCCTGCAGTTTTCAAAATGTCTGAAATGTCGGAAATTTGACTCCTGAGCGTGATTTTTTAAACGAATTTTGTCTCTCTGCACCTGTTTTCAGTTTCAAATCACGACGTTTCATACCGAAAATATGCCAATTACTGTAAACGGCGATGGGTCATATTTTGCTCAAACCCCCCTGCAGTTTTCAAAATGTCTGAAATGTCGGAAATTTGACTCCTGAGAGTGAGTCTTGAGCCGAATTCTGACTCTCTGCACCTATTTTCAGTTTCAAATTACTAATTTTTATACCGAAAATATGCCAATTACTGAAAACGGCGATGGGTCATATTGTACCCAAACCCCCCTGCAGTTTTCAAAATGTCTGAAATGTCGGAAATTTGACTCATGAGCGTGATTTTTGAGACGAATTCTGACTCTCTGCACCTTTTTTCAGTTTCAAATTACGACGTTTCATACCGAATATATGCCAATTACTGAAAACGGCGATGGGTCATATTTTGCCCAAACCCCCCTGCAGTTTTCAAAATGTCTGATATGTCGGAAATTTGACTCCTGAGCGTGATTTTTTAAACGAATTCTGTCTCTCTGCACCTATTTTCAGTTTCAAATCACAACGTTTCATACGGAAAATATGCCAATTACTGAAAACGGCGATGGGTTATATTTTGCCCAAACCCCCCTGCAGTTTTTAAAATGTCGGAAATGTCGGAAATTTGACTCCTGAGCGTGATTTTTGAGCCGAATTCTGACTCTCTGCACCTATTTTCAGTTTCAAATTACGATGTTTCATACCGAAAATATGCACATTACTGAAAACTGCGATGGGTCATATTTTGCCCAAACCCCCCTGCAGTTTTCAAAATGTCTGAAATGTCGGAAATTTGACTCGTGAACGTGATTTTTGAGCCGAATTCTGACTCTCTGCACCTATTTTCAGATGTAAATTACGACTTTTCATACCGAAAATATGCCAATTACTGAAAACATCGATAGGTCATATTTTGCCCAAACCCCCCTGCAGTTTTTAAAATGTCTGAAATGTCGGAAATTTGACTCCTGAGCGTGGTTTTTGAGCCGAATTCTGACTCTCTGCACCTATTTTCAGTTTCAAATTACGACGTTTCATACCGAAAGTATGCCAATTACTGTAAACGGCGATGGGTCATATTTTGCCCAAACCCCCCTGCAGTTTTCAAAATGTCTGAAATGTCGGAAATTTGACTCCTGAGCGTGAGTCTTGAGCCGAATTCTGACTCTCTGCACCTATTTTCATTTTCAAATTACGACGTTTCATACCGAAAATATGCCAATTACGTAAAACGGCAATAGGTCATATTTTGCCCAAACCCCCCTGCAGTTTTTAAAATGTATGAAATGTCGGAAATTTGACTCCTGAGCGTGATTTTTGAGCCGAAATATGACTCTCTGCACTTATTTTCAGTTTCAAATAACGACGTTTCATACCGAAAATATGCCAATTACTGTAAACGGCGATGGGTCATATTTTGCCCAAACCCCCCTGCAGTTTTCAAAATGTCTGAAATGTCCAAAATTTGACTCCTGAGCGTGATTTTTGAGCCGAATTCTGACTCTCTGCACCTATTTTCAGTTTCAAATTACGACTTTTTATACCGAAAATATGCCAAAAACTGAAAACGGCGATGGGTCATATTTTGCCCAAACCCCCCTGCAGTTTTCAAAATGTCTGAAATGTCGGAAATTTGACTCCTAAGCGTGATTTTTTATCCGAATTCTGACTCTCTGCACCTATTTTCAGTTTCAAATTACGAATTTTTATACCGAAAATATGCCAATTACTGAAAACGGCGATGGGTCGTATTTTACCCAAACCCCCCTGCAGTTTTCAAAATGTTTGAAATGTCGGAAATTTGACTCCTGAGCATGATTTTTTATCCGAATTCTGACTCTCTGCACCTATTTTCAGTTGCAAATTACGAATTTTTATACCGAAAATATGCCAATTACTGAAAACGGCGATGGGTCATGTTTTGCCCAAACCCCCATGCAGTTTATAAAATGTCTGAAATGTCAGAAATTTGACTCCTGAGCTTGATTTTTGAGCCAAATTCTGACTCTCTGCACCTATTTTCAGTTTCAAATTACGATGTTTCATACCGAAAATATGCACATTACTGAAAACGGCGATGGGTCATATTTTGCCCAAACCCCCCTGCAGTTTTCAAAATGTCTGAAATGTCGGAAATTTGACTCGTGAGCGTGATTTTTGAGCCGAATTCTGACTCTCTGCACCTATTTTCAGATTCAAATTACGACTTTTCATACCGAAAATATGCCAATTACTGAAAACGGCGATGGGTCATATTTTGCCAAAACACCCCTGCAGTTTTTAAAATGTCTGAAATGTCGGAAATTTGACTCCTGAGCGTGGTTTTTGAGCCGAATTTTGACTCTCTGCACCTTTTTTCAGTTTCAAATTACGACGTTTCATACCGAAAATATGCCAATTACTGTAAACGGCGATGGGTCATATTTTGCCCAAACCTCGCTGCAGTTTTCATAATGTCTGAAATGTCGGAAATTTGACTCCTGAGCGTGAGTCTTGAGCCGAAATATGACTCTCTGCATCTATTTTCAGTTTCAAATTACGACGTTTCATACCGAAAATATTCCAATTACTGTAAACAGCGATGGGTCATATTTTGCCCAAACCCCCCTGCAGTTTTCAAAATGTCTGAAATGTCCGAATTTTGACTCCTGAGCGTGATTTTTGAGCCGAATTCTGACTCTCTGCACCTATTTTCAGTTTCAAATTACGACTTTTTATACCGAAAATATGCCAATTACTGAAAACGGCGATGGGTCATATTTTGCCCAAACCCCCCTGCAGTTTTCAAAATGTCTGAAATTTCGGAAATTTGACTCCTGAGCGTGATTTTTTATCCGAATACTGACTCTCTGCACCTATTTTCAGTTTCAAATTACGAATTTTTATACCGAAAATATGCCAATTACTGAAAACGGCGATGGGTCGTATTTTACCCAAACCCCCCTTCAGTTTTCAAAATGTTTGAAATTTCGGAAATTTGACTCCTGAGCGTGATTTTTTATCCGAATTCTGACTCTCTGCACCTAATTTCAGTTTCAAATTACGACGTTCCATACCGAAAATATGCCAATTACTGAAAACGGCGATAGGTCATATTTTGCCCAAACCCCCTTGCAGTTTTTAAAATGTCTGAAAAGTCGGAAATTTGACTCCTGAGCGTAATTTTTGAGCCGAATTCTGACTCTCTGCCCTTATTTTCCGTTTTAAATTACGACGTTTCATACCGAAAATATGCCAATCACTGAAAACGGCGATGGGTCATATTTTGAGCAAACCCCCCCTGCAGTTTTTAAAATGTCGGAAATTTGACTCCTGAGCGTGATTTTTGAGCCGAATTCTGACTCTCTGCACTTATTTTCAGTTTCAAATTACGATGTTTCATACCGAAAATATGCACATTACTGTAGACGGCGATGGGTCATATTTTGCCCAAACCCCCCTGCAGTTTTCAAAATGTCTGAAATATCCGAAATTTGACTCCTGAGCGTGATTTTTGAGCGGAATCCTGACTCTCTGCACCTATTTTCAGTTTCAAATTACGACTTTTTACACCGAAAATATGCCAATTACTGAAAACGGCGATGGGTCATATTTTGCCCAAACCCCCCTGCAGTTTTCAAAATGTCTGAAATGTCGGAAATTTGACTCTTGAGCGTGATTTTTTATCCGAATTCTGACTCTCTGCACCTATTTTCAGTTTCAAACTACGACGTTTCATACCGAAAATATGCCAATTACTGAAAACGGCGATGGGTCATATTTTGCCCAAACCCCCCTGCAGTTTTTAAAATGTCGGAAATGTCGGAAATTTGACTCCTGAGCGTGATTTTTTAGCCGAATTCTGACTCTCTGCACCTATTTTCAGTTTCAAATTACGATGTTTCATACCGAAAATATGCACATTACTGAAAACAGCGATGGGTCATATTTTGCCCAAACCCCCCTGCAGTTTTCAAAATGTCTGAAATGTCGGAAATTTGACTCCTGAGCATGAGTCTTGATCCGAATTCTGACTCTCTGCACCTATTTTCAGTTTCAAATTACGACTTTTTATACCGAAAATATGCCAATTACCGAAAACAGCGATGGGTCATATTTTGCCCAAACCCCCCTGCAGTTTTTAAAATATCTGAAATGTCAGAAATTTGACTCTTGAGCGTGATTTTTGAGCCGAAATATGACTCTCTGCACCTATTTTCAGTTTCAAATTGCGACGTTTCATACCGAAAATATGCCAATTACTGTAAACGGCGATGGGTCATATTTTGCCCAAACCCCCCTTCAGTTTTCAAAATGTCTGAAATATCCGAAATTTGACTCCTGAGCGTGATTTTTGAGCGGAATCCTGACTCTCTGCACCTATTTTTCAGTTTCAAATTTCGACTTTTTATACCGAAAATATGCCAATTACTGAAAACGGCGATGGGTCATATTTTGCCCAACCCCCCCTGCAGTTTTCAAAATGTCTGAAATGTTGGAAATTTGACTCTTGAGCGTGATTTTTTATCCGAATTCTGACTCTCTGCACCTATTTTCAGTTTCAAATTACGACGTTTCATACCGAAAATATGCCAATTACTGAAAACGGCGATGGGTCATATTTTGCCCAAACCCCCCTGCAGTTTTTAAAATGTCGGAAATGTCGGAAAATTGACTCCTGAGCGTGATTTTTTAGCCGAATTCTGACTCTCTGCACCTATTTTCAGTTTCAAATTACGATGATTCATACCGAAAATATGCACATTACTGAAAACAGCGATGGGTCATATTTTGCCCAAACCCCCCTGCAGTTTTCAAAATGTCTGAAATGTCGGAAATTTGACTCCTGAGCGTGAGTCTTGAGCCGAATTCTGACTCTCTGCACCTATTTTCAGTTTCAAATTACGACTTTTTATACCGAAAATATGCCAATTACCGAAAACAGCGATGGGTCATATTTTGCCCAAACCCCCCTGCAGTTTTCAAAATGTCTGAAATTTCGGAAATTTGACTCCTGAGCGTGTTTTTTTATCCGAATTCTGACTCTCTGCACCTATTTTCAGTTTCAAATTACGACGTTTCTTACCGAAAATATGCCAATTACTGAAAACGGCGATAGGTCATATTTTGCCCAAACCCCCCCGCAGTTTTTAAATGTCTGAAATGTCGGAAATTTGACTCCTGAGCGTGATTTTTGAGCCGAGATATGACTCTCTGCACCTATTTTCAGTTTCAAATTACGACGTTTCATACCGAAAATATGCCAATTACTGTAAACGGCGATGGGTCATATTTTGCCCAAATCCCCCTGCAGTTTTCAAAATGTCTGAAATATCCGAAATTTGACTCCAGAGCGTGATTTTTGAGCGGAATTCTGACTCTCTGCACCTATTTTCAGTTTCAAATTACGACTTTTTATGCCGAAAATATGCCAATTACTGAAAACGGCGATGGGTCATATTTTGCCCAAGCCCCCCTGCAGTTTTCAAAATGTCTGAAATGTCGGAAATTTGACTCCTGAGCGTGATTTTTTATCCGAATTCTGACTCTCTGCACCTACGTACAGTTTCAAATTACGACTTTTTATACCGAAAATATGCCAATTACTGAAAACGGCGATGGGTCGTATTTTACCCAAACCCCCCTTCAGTTTTCAAAATGTTTGAAATTTCGGAAATTTGACTCCTGAGCGTGATTTTTTATCCGAATTCTGACTCTCTGCACCTAATTTCAGTTTCAAATTACGACGTTCCATACCGAAAATATGCCAATTACTGAAAACGGCGATAGGTCATATTTTGCCCAAACCCCCTTGCAGTTTTTAAAATGTCTGAAAAGTCGGAAATTTGACTCCTGAGCGTAATTTTTGAGCCGAATTCTGACTCTCTGCCCTTATTTTCCGTTTTAAATTACGACGTTTCATACCGAAAATATGTCAATTACTGAAAACGGCGATGGGTCATATTTTACCCAAACCCCCCTGCAGTTTTGAAAATGTCAGAAATGTCGGAAATTTAACTCTTGAGCGTGATTTTTTATCCGAATACTGACTCTCTGCACCTATTTTCAGTTTCAAATTACGACTTTTTATACCGAAAATATGCCAATTACTGAAAACGGCGATGGGTCATATTTTGCCCAAACCCCCATGCAGTTTATAAAATGTCTGAAATGTCGGAAATTTGACTCCTGAGCGTGATTTTTGAGCCGAATTCTGACTCTCTGCACCTATTTTCAGTTTCAAATTACGACTTTTTATACCGAAAATAGGCCAATTACTGAAAACAGCGATGGGTCATATTTTGCCCAAACCCCCCTGCAGTTTTCAAAATGTCTGATATGTCGGAAATTTGACTCCTGAGCGTGATTTTTGAGACGAATTCTGACTCTCTGCACCTATTTTCAGTTTCAAATTACGACGTTTCATACCGAAAATATGCCAATTACTGAAAACGGCGATGGGTCATATTTTGAGCAAACCCCCCCTGCAGTTTTTAAAATGTCGGAAATGTCGGAAATTTGACTCCTGAGCGTGATTTTTGAGCCGAATTCTGACTCTCTGCACTTATTTTCAGTTTCAAATTACGATGTTTCATACCGAAAATATGCACATTACTGTAGACGGCGATGGGTCATATTTTGCCCAAACCCCCCTGCAGTTTTCAAAATGTCTGAAATATCCGAAATTTGACTCCTGAGCGTGATTTTTGAGCGGAATCCTGACTCTCTGCACCTATTTTCAGTTTCAAATTACGAATTTTTATACCGAAAATATGCCAATTACTGAAAACGGCGATGGGTCATATTTTGCCCAAACCCCCCTGCAGTTTTCAAAATGTCTGAAATGTCGGAAATTTGACTCTTGAGCGTGATTTTTTATCCGAATTCTGACTCTCTGCACCTATTTTCAGTTTCAAACTACGACGTTTCATACCGAAAATATGCCAATTACTGAAAACGGCGATGGGTCATATTTTGCCCAAACCCCCCTGCAGTTTTTTAAATGTCGGAAATGTCGGAAATTTGACTCCTGAGCGTGATTTTTTAGCCGAATTCTGACTCTCTGCACCTATTTTCAGTTTCAAATTACGATGTTTCATACCGAAAATATGCACATTACTGAAAACATCGATGGGTCATATTTTGCCCAAACCCCCCTGCAGTTTTCAAAATGTCTGAAATGTCGGAAATTTGACTCCTGAGCGTGAGTCTTGATCCGAATTCTGACTCTCTGCACCTATTTTCAGTTTCAAATTACGACTTTTTATACCGAAAATATGCCAATTACTGAAAACGGCGATGGGTCATATTTTGCCCAAACCCCCCTGCAGTTTTCAAAATGTCTGAAATGTCGGAAATTTGACTCCTGAGCGTGATTTTTTATCCGAATACTGACTCTCTGCACCTATTTTCAGTTTCAAATTACGAATTTTTATACCGAAAATATGCCAATTACTGAAAACGGCGATGGGTCGTATTTTACCCAAACCCCCCTTCAGTTTTCAAAATGTTTGAAATTTCGGAAATTTGACTCCTGAGCGTGATTTTTTATCCGAATTCTGACTCTCTGCACCTAATTTCAGTTTCAAATTACTAAGTTCCATACCGAAAATATGCCAATTACTGAAAACGGCGATAGGTCATATTTTGCCCAAACCCCCTTGCAGTTTTTAAAATGTCTGAAAAGTCGGAAATTTGACTCCTGAGCGTAATTTTTGAGACGAATTCTGACTCTCTGCCCTTATTTTCCGTTTTAAATTACGACGTTTCATACCGAAAATATGCCAATCACTGAAAACGGCGATGGGTCATATTTTGAGCAAACCCCCCCTGCAGTTTTTAAAATGTCGGAAATGTCGGAAATTTGACTCCTGAACGTGATTTTTGAGCCGAATTCTGACTCTCTGCACTTATTTTCAGTTTCAAATTACGATGTTTCATACCGAAAATATGCACATTACTGTAGACGGCGATGGGTCATATTTTGCCCAAACCCCCCTGCAGTTTTCAAAATGTCTGAAATATCCGAAATTTGACTCCTGAGCGTGATTTTTGAGCGGAATCCTGACTCTCTGCACCTATTTTCAGTTTCAAATTACGACTTTTTATACCGAAAATATGCCAATTACTGAAAACGGCGATGGGTCATATTTTGCCCAAACCCCCCTGCAGTTTTCAAAATGTCTGAAATGTCGGAAATTTGACTCTTGAGCGTGATTTTTTATCCGAATTCTGACTCTCTGCACCTATTTTCAGTTTCAAACTACGACGTTTCATACCGAAAATATGCCAATTACTGAAAACGGCGATGGGTCATATTTTGCCCAAACCCCCCTGCAGTTTTTAAAATGTCGGAAATGTCGGAAATTTGACTCCTGAGCGTGATTTTTTAGCCGAATTCTGACTCTCTGCACCTATTTTCAGTTTCAAATTACGATGTTTCATACCGAAAATATGCACATTACTGAAAACGGCGATGGGTCATATTTTGCCCAAACCCCCCTGCAGTTTTCAAAATGTCTGAAATGTCGGAAATTTGACTCCTGAGCATGAGTCTTGATCCGAATTCTGACTCTCTGCACCTATTTTCAGTTTCAAATTACGACTTTTTATACCGAAAATATGCCAATTACCGAAAACAGCGATGGGTCATATTTTGCCCAAACCCCCCTGCAGTTTTTAAAATATCTGAAATGTCGGAAATTTGACTCCTGAGCGTGATTTTTTAGCCGAATTCTGACTCTCTGCACCTATTTTCAGTTTCAAATTACGATGTTTCATACCGAAAATATGCACATTACTGAAAACAGCGATGGGTCATATTTTGCCCAAACCCCCCTGCAGTTTTCAAAATGTCTGAAATGTCGGAAATTTGACTCCTGAGCATGAGTCTTGATCCGAATTCTGACTCTCTGCACCTATTTTCAGTTTCAAATTACGACTTTTTATACCGAAAATATGCCAATTACCGAAAACAGCGTTGGGTCATATTTTGCCCAAACCCCCCTGCAGTTTTTAAAATATCTGAAATGATGGAAATTTGACTCTTGAGCGTGATTTTTGAGCCGAAATATGACTCTCTGCACCTATTTTCAGTTTCAAATTGCGACGTTTCATACCGAAAATATGCCAATTACTGTAAACGGCGATGGGTCATATTTTGCCCAAACCCCCCTTCAGATTTCAAAATGTCTGAAATATCCGAAATTTGACTCCTGAGCGTGATTTTTGAGCGGAATCCTGACTCTCTGCACCTATTTTTCAGTTTCAAATTTCGACTTTTTATACCGAAAATATGCCAATTACTGAAAACAGCGATGGGTCATATTTTGCCCAACCCCCCCTGCAGTTTTCAAAATGTATGAAATGTTGGAAATTTGACTCCTGAGCGTGATTTTTTATCCGAATTCTGACTCTCTGCACCTATTTTCAGTTTCAAATTACGACGTTTCATACCGAAAATATGCCAATTACTGAAAACGGCGATGGGTCATATTTTGCCCAAACCCCCCTGCAGTTTTTAAAATGTCGGAAATGTCGGAAAATTGACTCCTGAGCGTGATTTTTTAGCCGAATTCTGACTCTCTGCACCTATTTTCAGTTTCAAATTACGATGATTCATACCGAAAATATGCACATTACTGAAAACAGCGATGGGTCATATTTTGCCCAAACCCCCCTGCAGTTTTCAAAATGTCTGAAATGTCGGAAATTTGACTCCTGAGCGTGAGTCTTGAGCCGAATTCTGACTCTCTGCACCTATTTTCAGTTTCAAATTACGACTTTTTATACCGAAAATATGCCAATTACCGAAAACAGCGATGGGTCATATTTTGCCCAAACCCCCCTGCAGTTTTCAAAATGTCTGAAATGTCGGAAATTTGACTCCTGAGCGTGTTTTTTTATCCGAATTCTGACTCTCTGCACCTATTTTCAGTTTCAAATTACGACGTTTCTTACCGAAAATATGCCAATTACTGAAAACGGCGATAGGTCATATTTTGCCCAAACCCCCCCGCAGTTTTTTAAATGTCTGAAATGTCGGAAATTTGACTCCTGAGCGTGATTTTTGAGCCGAGATATGACTCTCTGCACCTATTTTCAGTTTCAAATTACGACGTTTCATACCGAAAATATGCCAATTACTGTAAACGGCGATGGGTCATATTTTACCCAAATCCCCCTGCAGTTTTCAAAATGTCTGAAATATCCGAAATTTGACTCCAGAGCGTGATTTTTGAGCGGAATTCTGACTCTCTGCACCTATTTTCAGTTTCAAATTACGACTTTTTATGCCGAAAATATGCCAATTACTGAAAACGGCGATGGGTCATATTTTGCCCAAGCCCCCCTGCAGTTTTCAAAATGTCTGAAATGTCGGAAATTTGACTCCTGAGCGTGATTTTTTATCCGAATTCTGACTCTCTGCACCTACATACAGTTTCAAATTACGACTTTTTATACCGAAAATATGCCAATTACTGAAAACGGCGATGGGTCGTATTTTACCCAAACCCCCCTTCAGTTTTCAAAATGTTTGAAATTTCGGAAATTTGACTCCTGAGCGTGATTTTTTATCCGAATTCTGACTCTCTGCACCTAATTTCAGTTTCAAATTACGACGTTCCATACCGAAAATATGCCAATTACTGAAAACGGCGATAGGTCATATTTTGCCCAAACCCCCTTGCAGTTTTTAAAATGTCTGAAAAGTCGGAAATTTGACTCCTGAGCGTAATTTTTGAGCCGAATTCTGACTCTCTGCCCTTATTTTCCGTTTTAAATTACGACGTTTCATACCGAAAATATGCCAATTACTGAAAACGGCGATGGGTCATATTTTACCCAAACCCCCCTGCAGTTTTGAAAATGTCAGAAATGTCGGAAATTTGACTCTTGAGCGTGATTTTTTATCCGAATACTGACTCTCTGCACCTATTTTCAGTTTCAAATTACGACTTTTTATACCGAAAATATGCCAATTACTGAAAACGGCGATGGGTCATATTTTGCCCAAACCCCCATGCAGTTTATAAAATGTCTGAAATGTCGGAAATTTGACTCCTGAGCGTGATTTTTGAGCCGAATTCTGACTCTCTGCACCTATTTTCAGTTTCAAATTACGACTTTTTATACCGAAAATAGGCCAATTACTGAAAACAGCGATGGGTCATATTTTGCCCAAACCCCCCTGCAGTTTTCAAAATGTCTGATACGTCGGAAATTTGACTCCTGAGCGTGATTTTTGAGACGAATTCTGACTCTCTGCACCTATTTTCAGTTTCAAATTACGACGTTTCATACCGAAAATATGCCAATTACTGAAAACGGCGATGGGTCATATTTTGAGCAAACCCCCCCTGCAGTTTTTAAAATGTCGGAAATGTCGGAAATTTGACTCCTGAGCGTGATTTTTGAGCCGAATTCTGACTCTCTGCACTTATTTTCAGTTTCAAATTACGATGTTTCATACCGAAAATATGCACATTACTGTAGACGTCGATGGGTCATATTTTGCCCAAACCCCCCTGCAGTTTTCAAAATGTCTGAAATATCCGAAATTTGACTCCTGAGCGTGATTTTTGAGCGGAATCCTGACTCTCTGCACCTATTTTCAGTTTCAAATTACGAATTTTTATACCGAAAATATGCCAATTACTGAAAACGGCGATGGGTCATATTTTGCCCAAACCCCCCTGCAGTTTTCAAAATGTCTGAAATGTCGGAAATTTGACTCTTGAGCGTGATTTTTTATCCGAATTCTGACTCTCTGCACCTATTTTCAGTTTCAAACTACGACGTTTCATACCGAAAATATGCCAATTACTGAAAACGGCGATGGGTCATATTTTGCCCAAACCCCCCTGCAGTTTTTAAAATGTCGGAAATGTCGGAAATTTGACTCCTGAGCGTGATTTTTTAGCCGAATTCTGACTCTCTGCACCTATTTTCAGTTTCAAATTACGATGTTTCATACCGAAAATATGCACATTACTGAAAACATCGATGGGTCATATTCTGCCCAAACCCCCCTGCAGTTTTCAAAATGTCTGAAATGTCGGAAATTTGACTCCTGAGCGTGAGTCTTGATCCGAATTCTGACTCTCTGCACCTATTTTCAGTTTCAAATTACGACTTTTTATACCGAAAATATGCCAATTACTGAAAACGGCGATGGGTCATATTTTGCCCAAACCCCCCTGCAGTTTTCAAAATGTCTGAAATGTCGGAAATTTGACTCCTGAGCGTGATTTTTTATCCGAATACTGACTCTCTGCACCTATTTTCAGTTTCAAATTACGAATTTTTATACCGAAAATATGCCAATTACTGAAAACGGCGATGGGTCGTATTTTACCCAAACCCCCCTTTAGTTTTCAAAATGTTTGAAATTTCGGAAATTTGACTCCTGAGGGTGATTTTTTATCCGAATTCTGACTCTCTGCACCTAATTTCAGTTTCAAATTACGACGTTCCATACCGAAAATATGCCAATTACTGAAAACGGCGATAGGTCATATTTTGCCCAAACCCCCTTGCAGTTTTTAAAATGTCTGAAAAGTCGGAAATTTGACTCTTGAGCGTAATTTTTGAGCCGAATTCTGACTCTCTGCCCTTATTTTCCGTTTTAAATTACGACGTTTCATACCGAAAATATGCACATTACTGTAGACGGCGATGGGTCATATTTTGAGCAAACCCCCCCTGCAGTTTTTAAAATGTCGGAAATGTCGGAAATTTGACTCCTGAGCGTGATTTTTGAGCCGAATTCTGACTCTCTGCACTTATTTTCAGTTTCAAATTACGATGTTTCATACCGAAAATATGCACATTACTGTAGACGGCGATGGGTCATATTTTGCCCAAACCCCCCTGCAGTTTTCAAAATATCTGAAATATCCGAAATTTGACTCCTGAGCGTGATTTTTGAGCGGAATCCTGACTCTCTGCACCTATTTTCAGTTTCAAATTACGACTTTTTATACCGAAAATATGCCAATTACTGAAAACGGCGATGGGTCATATTTGGCCCAAACCCCCCTGCAGTTTTCAAAATGTCTGAAATGTCGGAAATTTGACTCTTGAGCGTGATTTTTTATCCGAATTCTGACTCTCTGCACCTATTTTCAGTTTCAAACTACGACGTTTCATACCGAAAATATGCCAATTACTGAAAACGGCGATGGGTCATATTTTGCCCAAACCCCCCTGCAGTTTTTAAAATGTCGGAAATGTCGGAAATTTGACTCCTGAGCGTGATTTTTTAGCCGAATTCTGACTCTCTGCACCTATTTTCAGTTTCAAATTACGATGTTTCATACCGAAAATATGCACATTACTGAAAACGGCGATGGGTCATATTTTGCCCAAACCCCCCTGCAGTTTTCAAAATGTCTGAAATGTCGGAAATTTGACTCCTGAGCGTGAGTCTTGATCCGAATTCTGACTCTCTGCACCTATTTTCAGTTTCAAATTACGACTTTCTATACCGAAAATATGCCAATTACCGAAAACAGCGATGGGTCATATTTTGCCCAAACCCCCCTGCAGTTTTTAAAATATCTGAAATGTCGGAAATTTGACTCTTGAGCGTGATTTTTGAGCCGAAATATGACTCTCTGCACCTATTTTCAGATTCAAATTGCGACGTTTCATACCGAAAATATGCCAATTACTGTAAACGGCGATGGGTCATATTTTGCCCAAATCCCCCTGCAGTTTTCAAAATGTCTGAAATATCCGAAATTTGACTCCAGAGCGTGATTTTTGAGCGGAATTCTGACTCTCTGCACCTGTTTTCAGTTTCAAATTACGACTTTTTATGCCGAAAATATGCCAATTACTGAAAACGGCGATTGGTCATATTTTGCCCAAGCCCCCCTGCAGTTTTCAAAATGTCTGAAATGTCGGAAATTTGACTCTTGAGCGTGATTTTTTATCCGAATTCTGACTCTCTGCACCTACATACAGTTTCAAATTACGACTTTTTATACCGAAAATATGCCAATTACTGAAAACGGCGATGGGTCGTATTTTACCCAAACCCCCCTTCAGTTTTCAAAATGTTTGAAATTTCGGAAATTTGACTCCTGAGCGTGATTTTTTATCCGAATTCTGACTCTCTGCACCTAATTTCAGTTTCAAATTACGACGTTCCATACCGAAAATATGCCAATTACTGAAAACGGCGATAGGTCATATTTTGCCCAAACCCCCTTGCAGTTTTTAAAATGTCTGAAAAGTCGGAAATTTGACTCCTGAGCGTGATTTTTGAGCCGAATTCTGACTCTCTGCACCTATTTTCAGTTTCAAATTACGACTTTTTATACCGAAAATAGGCCAATTACTGAAAACAGCGATGGGTCATATTTTGCCCAAACCCCCCTGCAGTTTTCAAAATGTCTGATATGTCGGAAATTTGACTCCTGAGCGTGATTTTTGAGACGAATTCTGACTCTCTACACCTATTTTCAGTTTCAAATTACGACGTTTCATACCGAAAATATGCCAATTACTGAAAACGGCGATGGGTCATATTTTGAGCAAACCCCCCCTGCAGTTTTTAAAATGTCGGAAATGTCGGAAATTTGACTCCTGAGCGTGATTTTTGAGCCGAATTCTGACTCTCTGCACTTATTTTCAGTTTCAAATTACGATGTTTCATACCGAAAATATGCACATTACTGTAGACGGCGATGGGTCATATTTTGCCCAAACCCCCCTGCAGTTTTCAAAATGTCTGAAATCTCCGAAATTTGACTCCTGAGCGTGATTTTTGAGCGGAATCCTGACTCTCTGCACCTATTTTCAGTTTCAAATTACGACTTTTTATACCGAAAATATGCCAATTACTGAAAACGGCGATGGGTCATATTTTGCCCAAACCCCCCTGCAGTTTTCAAAATGTCTGAAATGTCGGAAATTTGACTCTTGAGCGTGATTTTTTATCCGAATTCTGACTCTCTGCACCTATTTTCAGTTTCAAACTACGACGTTTCATACCGAAAATATGCCAATTACTGAAAACGGCGATGGGTCATTTTTTGCCCAAACCCCCCTGCAGTTTTTAAAATGTCGGAAATGTCGGAAATTTGACTCCTGAGCGTGATTTTTTAGCCGAATTCTGACTCTCTGCACCTATTTTCAGTTTCAAATTACGATGTTTCATACCGAAAATATGCACATTACTGAAAACATCGATGGGTCATATTTTGCCCAAACCCCCCTGCAGTTTTCAAAATGTCTGAAATGTCGGAAGTTTGACTCCTGAGCGTGAGTCTTGATCCGAATTCTGACTCTCTGCACCTATTTTCAGTTTCAAATTACGAATTTTTATACCGAAAATATGCCAATTACTGAAAACGGCGATGGGTCATATTTTGCCCAAACCCCCCTGCAGTTTTCAAAATGTCTGAAATGTCGGAAATTTGACTCCTGAGCGTGATTTTTTATCCGAATACTGACTCTCTGCACCTATTTTCAGTTTCAAATTACGAATTTTTATACCGAAAATATGCCCATTACTGAAAACGGCGATGGGTCGTATTTTACCCAAACCCCCCTTCAGTTTTCAAAATGTTTGAAATTTCGGAAATTTGACTCCTGAGCGTGAGTCTTGAGCCGAATTCTGACTCTCTGCACCTAATTTCAGTTTCAAATTACGACGTTCCATACCGAAAATATGCCAATTACTGAAAACGGCGATAGGTCATATTTTGTCCAAACCCCCTTGCAGTTTTTAAAATGTCTGAAAAGTCGGAAATTTGACTCCTGAGCGTAATTTTTGAGCCGAATTCTGACTCTCTGCCCTTATTTTCCGTTTTAAATTACGACGTTTCATACCGAAAATATGCCAATCACTGAAAACGGCGATGGGTCATATTTTGAGCAAACCCCCCCTGCAGTTTTTAAAATGTCGGAAATGTCGGAAATTTGACTCCTGAGCGTGATTTTTGAGCCGAATTCTGACTCTCTGCACTTATTTTCAGTTTCAAATTACGATGTTTCATACCGAAAATATGCACATTACTGTAGACGGCGATGGGTCATATTTTGCCCAAACCCCCCTGCAGTTTTCAAAATGTCTGAAATATCCGAAATTTGACTCCTGAGCGTGATTTTTGAGCGGAATCCTGACTCTCTGCACCTATTTTCAGTTTCAAATTACGACTTTTTATACCGAAAATATGCCAATTACTGAAAACGGCGATGGGTCATATTTTGACCAAACCCCCCTGCAGTTTTCAAAATGTCTGAAATGTCGGAAATTTGACTCTTGAGCGTGATTTTTTATCCGAATTCTGACTCTCTGCACCTATTTTCAGTTTCAAACTACGACGTTTCATACCGAAAATATGCCAATTACTGAAAACGGCGATGGGTCATATTTTGCCCAAACCCCCCTGCAGTTTTTAAAATGTCGGAAATGTCGGAAATTTGACTCCTGAGCGTGATTTTTTAGCCGAATTCTGACTCTCTGCACCTATTTTCAGTTTCAAATTACGATGTTTCATACCGAAAATATGCACATTACTGAAAACAGCGATGGGTCATATTTTGCCCAAACCCCCCTGCAGTTTTCAAAATGTCTGAAATGTCGGAAATTTGACTCCTGAGCGTGAGTCTTGATCCGAATTCTGACTCTCTGCACCTATTTTCAGTTTCAAATTACGACTTTTTATACCGAAAATATGCCAAATACCGAAAACAGCGATGGGTCATATTTTGCCCAAACCCCCCTGCAGTTTTTAAAATATCTGAAATGTCGGAAATTTGACTCTTGAGCGTGATTTTTGAGCCGAAATATGACTCTCTGCACCTATTTTCAGTTTCAAATTGCGACGTTTCATACCGAAAATATGCCAATTACTGTAAACGGCGATGGGTCATATTTTGCCCAAATCCCCCTGCAGTTTTCAAAATGTCTGAAATATCCGAAATTTGACTCCAGAGCGTGATTTTTGAGCGGAATTCTGACTCTCTGCACCTATTTTCAGTTTCAAATTATGACTTTTTATGCCGAAAATATGCCAATTACTGAAAACGGCGATGGGTCATATTTTGCCCAAGCCCCCCTGCAGTTTTCAAAATGTCTGAAATGTCGGAAATTTGACTCCTGAGCGTGATTTTTTATCCGAATTCTGACTCTCTGCACCTACATACAGTTTCAAATTACGACGTTCCATACCGAAAATATGCCAATTACTGAAAACGGCGATAGGTCATATTTTGCCCAAACCCCCTTGCAGTTTTTAAAATGTCTGAAAAGTCGGAAATTTGACTCCTGAGCGTAATTTTTGAGCCGAATTCTGACTCTCTGCCCTTATTTTCCGTTTTAAATTACGACGTTTCATACCGAAAATATGCCAATTACTGAAAACGGCGATGGGTCATATTTTACCCAAACCCCCCTGCAGTTTTCAAAATGTTTGAAATTTCGGAAATTTGACTCCTGAGCGTGATTTTTTATCCGTATTCTGACTCTCTGCACCTAATTTCAGTTTCAAATTACGACGTTCCATACCGAAAATATGCCAATTACTGAAAACGGCGATAGGTCATATTTTGCCCAAACCCCCTTGCAGTTTTTAAAATGTCTGAAAAGTCGGAAATTTGACTCCTGAGCGTAATTTTTGAGCCGAATTCTGACTCTCTGCCCTTATTTTCCGTTTTAAATTACGACGTTTCATACCGAAAATATGCCAATTACTGAAAACGGCGATGGGTCGTATTTTACCCAAACCCCCCTTCAGTTTTCAAAATGTTTGAAATTTCGGAAATTTGACACCTGAGCGTGATTTTTTATCCGTATTCTGACTCTCTGCACCTAATTTCAGTTTCAAATTACGACGTTCCATACCGAAAATATGCCAATTACTGAAAACGGCGATAGGTCATATTTTGCCCAAACCCCCTTGCAGTTTTTAAAATGTCTGAAAAGTCGGAAATTTGACTCCTGAGCGTAATTTTTGAGCCGAATTCTGACTCTCTGCCCTTATTTTCCGTTTTAAATTACGACGTTTCATACCGAAAATATGCCAATTACTGAAAACGGCGATGGGTCATATTTTACCCAAACCCCCCTGCAGTTTTGAAAATGTCAGAAATGTCGGAAATTTGACTCTTGAGCGTGATTTTTTATCCGAATACTGACTCTCTGCACCTATTTTCAGTTTCAAATTACGACTTTTTATACCGAAAATATGCCAATTACTGAAAACGGCGATGGGTCATATTTTGCCCAAACCCCCATGCAGTTTATAAAATGTCTGAAATGTCGGAAATTTGACTCCTGAGCGTGATTTTTGAGCCGAATTCTGACTCTCTGCACCTATTTTCAGTTTCAAACTACGACGTTTCATACCGAAAATATGCCAATTACTGAAAACAGCGATGGGTCATATTTTGCCCAAACCCCCCTGCAGTTTTTAAAATGTCGGAAATGTCGGAAATTTGACTCCTGAGCGTGATTTTTTAGCCGAATTCTGACTCTCTGCACCTATTTTCAGTTTCAAATTACGATGTTTCATACCGAAAATATGCACATTACTGAAAACAGCGATGGGTCATATTTTGCCCAAACCCCCCTGCAGTTTTCAAAATGTCTGAAATGTCGGAAATTTGACTCCTGAGCGTGAGTCTTGATCCGAATTCTGACTCTATGCACCTATTTTCACTTTCAAATTACGACGTTTTATGCCGAAAATATGGCAATTACCGAAAACAGCGATGGGTCATATTTTGCCCAAACCCCCCTGCAGTTTTTAAAATGTCTGAAATGTCGGAAATTTGACTCTTGAGCGTGATTTTTGAGCCGAAATATGACTCTCTGCACCTATTTTCAGTTTCAAATTGCGACGTTTCATACCGAAAACATGCCAATTACTGTAAACGGCGATGGGTCATATTTTGCCCAAACCCCCCTTCAGTTTTCAAAATGTCTGAAATATCCGAAATTTGACTCCTGAGCGTGATTTTTGAGCGGAATCCTGACTCTCTGCACCTATTTTTCAGTCTCAAATTACGACTTTTTATACCGAAAATATGCCATTTACTGAAAACGGCGATGGGTCATATTTTGCCCAACCCCCCCTGCAGTTTTCAAAATGTCTGAAATGTTGGAAATTTGACTCTTGAGCGTGATTTTTGAGCGGAATTCTGACTCTCTGCACCTATTTTCAGTTTCAAATTACGACGTTCCATACCGAAAATATGCCAATTACTGAAAACGGCGATAGGTCATATTTTGTCCAAACCCCCTTGCAGTTTTTAAAATGTCTGAAAAGTCGGAAATTTGACTCCTGAGCGTAATTTTTGAGCCGAATTCTGACTCTCTGCCCTTATTTTCCGTTTTAAATTACGACGTTTCATACCGAAAATATGCCAATCACTGAAAACGGCGATGGGTCATATTTTGAGCAAACCCCCCCTGCAGTTTTTAAAATGTCGGAAATGTCGGAAATTTGACTCCTGAGCGTGATTTTTGAGCCGAATTCTGACTCTCTGCACTTATTTTCAGTTTCAAATTACGATGTTTCATACCGAAAATATGCACATTACTGTAGACGGCGATGGGTCATATTTTGCCCAAACCCCCCTGCAGTTTTCAAAATGTCTGAAATATCCGAAATTTGACTCCTGAGCGTGATTTTTGAGCGGAATCCTGACTCTCTGCACCTATTTTCAGTTTCAAATTACGACTTTTTATACCGAAAATATGCCAATTACTGAAAACGGCGATGGGTCATATTTTGACCAAACCCCCCTGCAGTTTTCAAAATGTCTGAAATGTCGGAAATTTGACTCTTGAGCGTGATTTTTTATCCGAATTCTGACTCTCTGCACCTATTTTCAGTTTCAAACTACGACATTTCATACCGAAAATATGCCAATTACTGAAAACGGCGATGGGTCATATTTTGCCCAAACCCCCCTGCAGTTTTTAAAATGTCGGAAATGTCGGAAATTTGACTCCTGAGCGTGATTTTTTAGCCGAATTCTGACTCTCTGCACCTATTTTCAGTTTCAAATTACGATGTTTCATACCGAAAATATGCACATTACTGAAAACAGCGATGGGTCATATTTTGCCCAAACCCCCCTGCAGTTTTCAAAATGTCTGAAATGTCGGAAATTTGACTCCTGAGCGTGAGTCTTGATCCGAATTCTGACTCTCTGCACCTATTTTCAGTTTCAAATTACGACTTTTTATACCGAAAATATGCCAAATACCGAAAACAGCGATGGGTCATATTTTGCCCAAACCCCCCTGCAGTTTTTAAAATATCTGAAATGTCGGAAATTTGACTCTTGAGCGTGATTTTTGAGCCGAAATATGACTCTCTGCACCTATTTTCAGTTTCAAATTGCGACGTTTCATACCGAAAATATGCCAATTACTGTAAACGGCGATGGGTCATATTTTGCCCAAATCCCCCTGCAGTTTTCAAAATGTCTGAAATATCCGAAATTTGACTCCAGAGCGTGATTTTTGAGCGGAATTCTGACTCTCTGCACCTATTTTCAGTTTCAAATTACGACTTTTTATGCCGAAAATATGCCAATTACTGAAAACGGCGATGGGTCATATTTTGCCCAAGCCCCCCTGCAGTTTTCAAAATGTCTGAAATGTCGGAAATTTGACTCCTGAGCGTGATTTTTTATCCGAATTCTGACTCTCTGCACCTACATACAGTTTCAAATTACGACTTTTTATACCGAAAATATGCCAATTACTGAAAACGGCGATGGGTCGTATTTTACCCAAACCCCCCTTCAGTTTTCAAAATGTTTGAAATTTCGGAAATTTGACTCCTGAGCGTGATTTTTTATCCGTATTCTGACTCTCTGCACCTAATTTCAGTTTCAAATTACGACGTTCCATACCGAAAATATGCCAATTACTGAAAACGGCGATAGGTCATATTTTGCCCAAACCCCCTTGCAGTTTTTAAAATGTCTGAAAAGTCGGAAATTTGACTCCTGAGCGTAATTTTTGAGCCGAATTCTGACTCTCTGCCCTTATTTTCCGTTTTAAATTACGACGTTTCATACCGAAAATATGCCAATTACTGAAAACGGCGATGGGTCATATTTTACCCAAACCCCCCTGCAGTTTTGAAAATGTCAGAAATGTCGGAAATTTGACTCTTGAGCGTGATTTTTTATCCGAATACTGACTCTCTGCACCTATTTTCAGTTTCAAATTACGACTTTTATACCGAAAATATGCCAATTACTGAAAACGGCGATGGGTCATATTTTGCCCAAACCCCCATGCAGTTTATAAAATGTCTGAAATGTCGGAAATTTGACTCCTGAGCGTGATTTTTGAGCCGAATTCTGACTCTCTGCACCTATTTTCAGTTTCAAACTACGACGTTTCATACCGAAAATATGCCAATTACTGAAAACAGCGATGGGTCATATTTTGCCCAAACCCCCTGCAGTTTTTAAAATGTCGGAAATGTCGGAAATTTGACTCCTGAGCGTGATTTTTTAGCCGAATTCTGACTCTCTGCACCTATTTTCAGTTTCAAATTACGATGTTTCATACCGAAAATATGCACATTACTGAAAACAGCGATGGGTCATATTTTGCCCAAACCCCCCTGCAGTTTTCAAAATGTCTGAAATGTCGGAAATTTGACTCCTGAGCGTGAGTCTTGATCCGAATTCTGACTCTATGCACCTATTTTCAGTTTCAAATTACGACTTTTTATGCCGAAAATATGGCAATTACCGAAAACAGCGATGGGTCATATTTTGCCCAAACCCCCCTGCAGTTTTTAAAATGTCTGAAATGTCGGAAATTTGACTCTTGAGCGTGATTTTTGAGCCGAAATATGACTCTCTGCACCTATTTTCAGTTTCAAATTGCGACGTTTCATACCGAAAACATGCCAATTACTGTAAACGGCGATGGGTCATATTTTGCCCAAACCCCCCTTCAGTTTTCAAAATGTCAGAAATATCCGAAATTTGACTCCTGAGCGTGATTTTTGAGCGGAATCCTGACTCTCTGCACCTATTTTTCAGTCTCAAATTACGACTTTTTATACCGAAAATATGCCATTTACTGAAAACGGCGATGGGTCATATTTTGCCCAACCCCCCCTGCAGTTTTCAAAATGTCTGAAATGTTGGAAATTTGACTCTTGAGCGTGATTTTTGAGCCGAATTCTGACTCTCTGCACCTATTTTCAGTTTCAAATTACAGCGTTTCATACCGAAAATATGCCAATTACTGAAAACGGCGATGGGTCATATTTTGCCCAAACCCCCCTGCAGTTTTTAAAATGTCGGAAATGTCGGAAAATTGACTCCTGAGCGTGATTTTTTAGCCGAATTCTGACTCTCTGCACCTATTTTCAGTTTCAAATTACGATGATTCATACCGAAAATATGCACATTACTGAAAACAGCGATGGGTCATATTTTGCCCAAACCCCTCTGCAGTTTTCAAAATGTCTGAAATGTCGGAAATTTGACTCCTGAGCGTGAGTCTTGAGCCGAATTCTGACTCTCTGCACCTATTTTCAGTTTCAAATTACGACTTTTTATACCGAAAATATGCCAATTACCGAAAACAGCGATGGGTCATATTTTGCCCAAACCCCCCTGCAGTTTTCAAAATGTCTGAAATGTCGGAAATTTGACTCCTGAGCGTGATTTTTTATCCGAATTCTGACTCTCTGCACCTATTTTCAGTTTCAAATTACGACGTTTCTTACCGAAAATATGCCAATTACTGAAAACGGCGATGGGTCATATTTTGCCCAAACCCCCCCGCAGTTTTTTAAATGTCTGAAATGTCGGAAATTTGACTCCTGAGCGTGATTTTTGAGCCGAGATATGACTCTCTGCACCTATTTTCAGTTTCAAATTACGACGTTTCATACCGAAAATATGCCAATTACTGTAAACGGCGATGGGTCATATTTTGCCCAAATCCCCCTGCAGTTTTCAAAATGTCTGAAATATCCGAAATTTGACTCCAGAGCGTGATTTTTGAGCGGAATTCTGACTCTCTGCACCTATTTTCAGTTTCAAATTACGACTTTTTATGCCGAAAATATGCCAATTACTGAAAACGGCGATGGGTCATATTTTGCCCAAGCCCCCCTGCAGTTTTCAAAATGTCTGAAATGTCGGAAATTTGACTCCTGAGCGTGATTTTTTATCCGAATTCTGACTCTCTGCACCTACATACAGTTTCAAATTACGACTTTTTATACCGAAAATATGCCAATTACTGAAAACGGCGATGGGTCATATTTTACCCAAACCCCCTTGCAGTTTTCAAAATGTCTGAAATGTCGGAAATTTGACTCTTGACGTGATTTTTTATCTGAATTCTGACTCTCTGCACCTAATTTCAGCTTCAAATTACGATGTTCCATACCGAAAATATGCCAACTACTGAAAACGGCGATGGGTCATATTTTGCCCAAACCCCCCTGCAGTTTTTAAAATGTCTGATATGTCGGAAATTTGACTCCTGAGCGTGATTTTTGAGACGAATTCTGACTCTCTGCACCTATTTTCAGTTTCAAATTACGACGTTTCATACCGAAAATATGCACATAACTGAAAACGGCGATTGGTCATTTTTTGCCCAAACCCCACTGCAGTTTTCAAAATGTCTGAAATGTCGGAAATTTGACTCCTGAGCGTGAGTCTTGAGCCGAAATATGACTCTCTGCATTTATTTTCAGTTTCAAATTACGACGTTTCATACCGAAAATATTCCAATTAGTGTAAACAGCGATGGGTCATATTTTGCCCAAACCCCCCTGCAGTTTTCAAAATGTCTGAAATGTCCGAATTTTGACTCCTGAGCGTGATTTTTGAGCCGAATTCTGCCTCTCTGCACCTATTTTCAGTTTCAAATTACGACTTTTTATACCGAAAATATGCCAATTACTGAAAACGGCGATGGGTCATATTTTGCCCAAACCCCCCTGCAGTTTTCAAAATGTCTGAAATGTCGGAAATTTGACTCCTGAGCGTGATTTTTTATCCGAATACTGACTCTCTGCACCTATTTTCAGTTTCAAATTACGAATTTTTTTACCGAAAATATGCCAATTACTGAAAACGGCGATGGGTCGTATTTTACCCAAACCCCCCTTCAGTTTTCAAAATGTTTGAAATTTCGGAAATTTGACTCCTGAGCGTGATTTTTTATCCGAATTCTGACTCTCTGCACCTAATTTCAGTTTCAAATTACGACGTTCCATACCGTAAATATGCCAATTACTGAAAACGGCGATAGGTCATATTTTGCCCAAACCCCCTTGCAGTTTTTAAAATGTCTGAAAAGTCGGAAATTTGACTCCTGAGCGTAATTTTTGAGCCGAATTCTGACTCTCTGCCCTTATTTTCCGTTTTAAATTACGACGTTTCATACCGAAAATATGCCAATTACTGAAAACGGCGATGGGTCATATTTTGCCCAAACCCCCATGCAGTTTATAAAATGTTTGAAATGTCGGAAGTTTGACTCCTGAGCGTGATTTTTGAGCCGAATTCTGACTCTCTGCACCTATTTTCAGTTTCAAATTACGACTTTTTATACCGAAAATAGGCCAATTACTGAAAACAGCGATGGGTCATATTTTGCCCAAACCCCCCTGCAGTTTTCAAAATGTCTGATATGTCGGAAATTTGACTCCTGAGCGTGATTTTTGAGACGAATTCTGACTCTCTGCACCTATTTTCAGTTTCAAATTACGACGTTTCATACCGAAAATATGCCAATTACTGAAAACGGCGATGGGTCATATTTTGAGCAAACCCCCCCTGCAGTTTTTAAAATGTCGGAAATGTCGGAAATTTGAGTCCTGAGCGTGATTTTTGAGCCGAATTCTGACTCTCTGCACTTATTTTCAGTTTCAAATTACGATGTTTCATACCGAAAATATGCACATTACTGTAGACGGCGATGGGTCATATTTTGCCCAAACCCCCGTGCAGTTTTCAAAATGTCTGAAATATCCGAAATTTGACTCCTGAGCGTGATTTTTGAGCGGAATCCTGACTCTCTGCACCTATTTTCAGTTTCAAATTACGACTTTTTATACCGAAAATATGCCAATTACTGAAAACGGCGATGGGTCATATTTTGCCCAAACCCCCCTGCAGTTTTCAAAATGTCTGAAATGTCGGAAATTTGACTCTTGAGCGTGATTTTTTATCCGAATTCTGACTCTCTGCACCTATTTTCAGTTTCAAACTACGACGTTTCATACCGAAAATATGCCAATTACTGAAAACGGCGATGGGTCATATTTTGCCCAAACCCCCCTGCAGTTTTTAAAATGTCGGAAATTTGACTCCTGAGCGTGATTTTTTAGCCGAATTCTGACTCTCTGCACCTATTTTCAGTTTCAAATTACGAGGTTTCATACCGAAAATATGCACATTACTGAAGACAGCGATGGGTCATATTTTGCCCAAACCCCCCTGCAGTTTTCAAAATGTCTGAAATGTCGGAAATTTGACTCCTGAGCGTGAGTCTTGATCCGAATTCTGACTCTCTGCACCTATTTTCAGTTTCAAATTACGACTTTTTATACCGAAAATATGCCAATTACCGAAAACAGCGATGGGTCATATTTTGCCCAAACCCCCCTGCAGTTTTTAAAATGTCTGAAATGTCGGAAATTTGACTCTTGAGCGTGATTTTTGAGCCGAAATATGGCTCTCTGCACCTATTTTCAGTTTCAAATTGCGACGTTTCATACCGAAAATATGCCAATTACTGTAAACGGCGATGGGTCATATTTTGCCCAAACCCCCCTTCAGTTTTCAAAATGTCTGAAATATCCGAAATTTGACTCCTGAGCGTGATTTTTGAGCGGAATCCTGACTCTCTGCACCTATTTTTCAGTTTCAAATTACGACTTTTTATACCGAAAATATGCCAATTACTGAAAACGGCGATGGGTCATATTTTGCCCAACCCCCCCTGCAGTTTTCAAAATGTCTTAAATGTTGGAAATTTGACTCTTGAGCGTGAATTTTTATCCGAATTCTGACTCTCTGCACCTATTTTCAGTTTCAAATTACGACGTTTCATACCGAAAATATGCCAATTACTGAAAACGGCGATGGGTCATATTTTGCCCAAATCCCCCTGCAGTTTTTAAAATGTCGGAAATGTCGGAAAATTGACTCCTGAGCGTGATTTTTTAGCCGAATTCTGACTCTCTGCACCTATTTTCAGTTTCAAATTACGATGATTCATACCGAAAATATGCACATTACTGAAAACAGCGATGGGTCATATTTTGCCCAAACCCCCCTGCAGTTTTCAAAATGTCTGAAATGTCGGAAATTTGACTCCTGAGCGTGAGTCTTGAGCCGAATTCTGACTCTCTGCACCTATTTTCAGTTTCAAATTACGACTTTTTTATACCGAAAATATGCCAATTACCGAAAACAGCGATGGGTCATATTTTGCCCAAACCCCCCTGCAGTTTTCAAAATGTCTGAAATGTCGGAAATTTGACTCCTGACCGTGATTTTTTATCCGAATTCTGACTCTCTGCACCTATTTTCAGTTTCAAATTACGACGTTTCTTACCGAAAATATGCCAATTACTGAAAACGGCGATGGGTCATATTTTGCCCAAACCCTCCCGCAGTTTTTTAAATGTCTGAAATGTCGGAAATTTGACTCCTGAGCGTGATTTTTGAGCCGAGATATGACTCTCTGCACCTATTTTCAGTTTCAAATTACGACGTTTCATACCGAAAATATGCCAATTACTGTAAACGGCGATGGGTCATATTTTGCCCAAATCCCCCTGCAGTTTTCAATATGTCTGAAATATCCGAAATTTGACTCCAGAGCGTGATTTTTGAGCGGAATTCTGACTCTCTGCACCTATTTTCAGTTTCAAATTACGACTTTTTATGCCGAAAATATGCCAATTACTGAAAACGGCGATGGGTCATATTTTGCCCAAGCCCCCCTGCAGTTTTCAAAATGTCTGAAATGTCGGAAATTTGACTCCTGAGCGTGATTTTTGAGCCGAGATATGACTCTCTGCACCTATTTTCAGTTTCAAATTACGACTTTTTATACCGAAAATATGCCAATTACTGAAAACGGCGATGGGTCATATTTTACCCAAACCCCCCTGCAGTGTTCAAAATGTCTGAAATGTCGGAAATTTGACTCCTGAGCGTGATTTTTTATCTGAATTCTGACTCTCTGCACCTAATTTCAGCTTCAAATTACGATGTTCCATACCGAAAATATGCCAACTACTGAAAACGGCGATGGGTCATATTTTGCCCAAACCCTCCTGCAGTTTTTAAAATGTCTGATATGTCGGAAATTTGACTCCTGAGCGTGATTTTTGAGACGAATTCTGACTCTCTGCACCTATTTTCACTTTCAAATTACGACGTTTCATACCGAAAATATGCACATAACTGAAAACGGCGATGGGTCATATTTTGCCCAAACCCCACTGCAGTTTTCAAAATGTCTGAAATGTCGGAAATTTTACACGTGAGCGTGATTTTTGAGCCGAATTCTGACTCACTGCACCTATTTTCAGATTCAAATTACGACTTTTCATACCGATAATATGCCAATTACTGAAAACGGCGATGGGTCATATTTTGCCCAAACCCCCCTGCAGTTTTTAAAATGTCTGAAATGTCGGAAATTTGACTCCTGAGCGTGATTTTTGAGCCGAGATATGACTCTCTGCACCTATTTTCAGTTTCAAATTACGACGTTTCATACCGAAAATATGCCAATTACTGTAAACGGCGATGGGTCATATTTTGCCCAAATCCCCCTGCAGTTTTCAAAATGTCTGAAATATCCGAAATTTGACTCCAGAGCGTGATTTTTGAGCGGAATTCTGACTCTCTGCACCTATTTTCAGTTTCAAATTACGACTTTTTATGCCGAAAATATGCCAATTACTAAAAACGGCGATGGGTCATATTTTGCCCAGGCCCCCCTGCAGTTTTCAAAATGTCTGAAATGTCGGAAATTTGACTCCTGAGCGTGATTTTTTATCCGAATTCTGACTCTCTGCACCTACATACAGTTTCAAATTACGACTTTTTATTCCGAAAATATGCCAATTACTGAAAACGGCGATGGGTCATATTTTACCCAAACCCCCCTGCAGTTTTCAAAATGTCTGAAATGTCGAAAATTTGACTCCTGAGCGTGATTTTTTATCTGAATTCTGACTCTCTGCACCTAATTTCAGCTTCAAATTACGATGTTCCATACCGAAAATGTGCCAACTACTGAAAACGGCGATGGGTCATATTTTGCCCAAACCCCCCTGCAGTTTTTAAAATGTCTGATATGTCGGAAATTTGACTCCTGAGCGTGATTTTTGAGACGAATTCTGACTCTCTGCACCTATTTTCAGTTTCAAATTACGACGTTTCATACCGAAAATATGCACATAACTGAAAACGGCGATGGGTCATATTTTGCCCAAACCCCACTGCAGTTTTCAAAATGTCTGAAATGTCGGAAATTTTACACGTGAGCGTGATTTTTGAGCCGAATTCTGACTCTCTGCACCTTTTTTCAGTTTCAAATTACGACGTTTCATACCGAAAATATGCCAATTACTGTAAACGGCGATGGATCATATTTTGCCCAAACCCCCCTGCAGTTTTTAAAATGTCTGATATGTCGGAAATTTGACTCCTGAGCGTGATTTTTGAGACGAATTCTGATTCTCTGCACCTATTTTCAGATTCAAATTACGACTTTTCATACCGAAAATATGCCAATTACTGAAAACGGCGATGGGTCATATTTTGCCCAAACCCCTCTGCAGTTTTTAAAATGTTTGAAATGTCGGAAATTTGGCTCCTGAGCGTGGTTTTTGAGCCGAATTCTGACTCTCTGCACCTTTTTTCAGTTTCAAATTACGACGTTTCATACCGAAAATATGCCAATTACTGTAAACGGCGATGGATCATATTTTGCCCAAACCCCCCTGCAGTTTTCAAAATGTCTGAAATGTCGGATATTTGACTCCTGAGCGTGACTTTTGAGCCGAAATATGACTCTCTGTACCTATTTTCTGTTTCAAATTACGACGTTTCATACCGAAAATATGCCAATTACTGAAAACGGCGATGGGTCATATTTTACCCAAACCCCCCTGCAGTTTTCAAAATGTCTGAAATGTCGGAAATTTGACTCCTGAGAGTGATTTTTTATCCGAATTCTGACTCTCTGCACTTGATTTCAGTTTCAAATTACGACGTTCCATACTGAAAATATGCCAATTACTGAAAACGGCGATGGATCATATTTTACCCAAACCCCCCTGCAGTTTTTAAAATGTCTGAAATGTCGGAAATTTTACTCCTGAGCGTGATTTTTGAGCCGAAATATGACTCTCTGCACCTATTTTCAGTTTCAAATTACGACGTTTCATACCGAAAATATGGCAATTAATGTAAACGGCGGTGGGTCATTTTTTGCCCAAACCCCCCTGCAGTTTTCAAAATGTCTGAAATGCCCGAAATTTGACTCCTGAGCGTGATTTTTGAGCCGAATTCTGATTTTCTGCACCTATTTTCAGTTTCAAATTACGACTTTTTATACCGAAAATATGCCAATTACTGAAAACGGCGATGGGTCATATTTTGCCCAAACCCCCCTGCAGTTTTTAAAATGTCAGAAATGTCGGAAATTTGACTCCTGAGCGTGATTTTTGAGCCGAATTCTGACTCTCTGCACCTATTTTCAGTTTCAAATTACGATGTTTCATACCGAAAATATGCCAATTACTGAAAACGGCGATGGGTCATATTTTGCCCAAACCCCCCTGCAGTTTTTAAAATGTCAGAAATGTCGGAAATTTGACTCCTGAGCGTGATTTTTGAGCCGAATTCTGACTCTCTGCACCTATTTTCAGTTTCAAATTACGATGTTTCATACCGAAAATATGCACATTACTGAAAACGGCGATGGGTCATATTTTGCACAAACCCCCCTGCAGTTTTCAAAATGTCTGAAATGTCGGAAATTTGACTCCTGAGCGTGATTTTTTATCCGAGTTCTGACTCTCTGCACCTAATTTCAGTTTCATATTACGACGTTCCATACCGAAAATATGCCAATTACTGAAAACGGCGCTGGATCATATTTGGCCCAAACCCCCCTGCAGTTTTTAAAATGTCTGAAATGTCGGAAATTTGACTCCTGAGCGTGATTTTTGAGCCGAATTCTGACTCTCTGCACCTATTTTCAGTTTCAAATTACGAAGTTTCATACCGAAAATATGCCAATTACTGAAAACGGCTATGGATCATATTTTGCCCAAACCCCCCTGCAGTTTATAAAATGTCTGAAATTTGACTCCTGAGCGTGATTTTTGAGCCGAATTCTGAATCTCTGCACCTATTTTCAGTTTCAAATTACGACGTTTCATACCGAAAATATGCCAATTACTGAAAACGGCCATGGGTCATATTTTGCATAACCCCCTGCAGTTTTCAAAATGTCTGAAATGTCGGAAATTTGACTGCTGAGCGTGATTTTTGAGCCGAATTCTGACTCTCTGCACCTATTTTCAGTTTCAAATTACGACGTTTCATACCGAAAATATGCCAATTACTGAAAACGGCGATGGGTCATATTTTGCCCAAACCCCCCTGCAGTTTATAAAATGTCTGAAATTTGACTCCTGAGCGTGATTTTTGAGCCGAATTCTGACTTTCTGCACCTATTTTCAGTTTCAAATTACGACTATTTATACCGAAAATATGCCAATTACTGAAAACGGCGATGGGTCATATTTTGCCCAAACCCCCTGCAGTTTTTAAAATGTCAGAAATGTCGGAAATTTGTCTCCTGAGCGTGATTTTTTATCCGAATTCTGACTCTCTGCACCTATTTTCAGTTTCAAATTACGATGTTTCATACCGAAAATATGCACATTACTGAAAACTGCGATGGGTCATATTGTGCCCAAACCCCCCTGCAGTTTTCAAAATGTCTGAAATGTCGGAAATTTGACTCCTGAGCGTGAGTCTTGAGCCGAATTCTGACTCTCTGCACCTATTTTCAGTTTCAAATTACGACTTTTTATACCGAAAATATGCCAATTACTGAAAACAGCGATGAGTCATATTTTGCCCAAACCCCCCTGCAGTTTTCAAAATGTCTGAAATGTCGGAAATTTGACTCCTGAGCGTAATTTTTGAGCCGAATTCTGACTCTCTGCACCTATTTTCAGTTTCAAATTACGACGTTTCATACCGAAAATATGCCAATTACTGAAAACGGCGATGGGTCATATTTTGCCCAAACCCCCCTGCAGTTTTTAAAATGTCTGAAATGTCGGAAATTTGACTCCTGAGCGTTATTTTTGAGCCGAAATATGACACTCTGCACCTATTTTCAGTTTCAAATTACGAAGTTTCATACCGAAAATATGCCAATTACTGTAAACAGCGATGGGTCATATTTTGCCCAAACCCCCCTGCAGTTTTTAAAATGTCTGAAATGTCGGAAATTTGACTCCTGGGCGTGATTTTTTATCCGAATTCTGACTCCCTGCACCTATTTTCAGTTTCAAATTACGACTTTTTATACCGAAAATATGCCAATTACTGTAAACGGCGATGGGTCATATTTTACCCAAACCCCCCTGCAGTTTTCAAAATGTCTGAAATGTCGGAAATTTGACTCCTGAGCGTGATTTTTTATCCGAATTCTGACTCTCTGCACCTAATTTCAGTTTCAAATTACGACGTTCCATACCGAAAATATGCCAATTACTGAAAACGGCGATGGGTCATATTTTGCCCAAACCCCCCTGCAGTTTTTAATATGTCTGAAATGTCGGAAATTTGACTCCTGAGCGTGATTTTTGAGCCGAATTCTGACTCTCTGCCCTTATTTTCAGTTTTAAATTACGACGTTTCATATCGAAAATATGCCAATTACTGAAAACGGCGATGGGTCATATTTTGCCCAAACCCCCCTGCAGTTTTCAAAATGTCTGAAATGTCGGAAATTTGACTCGTGAGCGTGATTTTTGACCCGAATTCTGACTCTCTGCACCTATTTTCAGTTTCAAATTACGACGTTTCATACCGAAAATATGCCAATTACTGAAAACGGCGATGGGTCATATTTTGCCCAAACCCCCCTGCAGTTTTTAAAATGTCTGAAATGTCGAAATTTGACTCCTGAGCGTGACTTTTGAGCCGAAATATGACTCTCTGTACCTATTTTCAAATTTAAATTACGACGTTTCAATCCGAAAATATGCCAATTACTGTAAACGGCGATGGGTCATATTTTGCCCAAACCCCCCTGCAGTTTTCAAAATGTCTGAAATGTCCGAAATTTGACTCCTGAGCGTGATTTTTGAGCCGAATTCTGACTCTCTGCACCTATTTTCAGTTTCAAATTACGAATTTTTATACCGAAAATATGCCATTTACTAAAAACGGCGATGGGTCATATTTTGCCCAAACCCCCCTGCAGTTTTCAAAATGTCTGAAATGTCGGAAATTTGACTCCTGAGCGTGAGTCTTGATCCGAATTCTGACTCTCTGCACCTATTTTCAGTTTCAAATTACGACTTTTTATACCGAAAATATGCCAAATACCGAAAACAGCGATGGGTCATATTTTGCCCAAACCCCCCTGCAGTTTTTAAAATATCTGAAATGTCGGAAATTTGACTCTTGAGCGTGATTTTTGAGCCGAAATATGACTCTCTGCACCTATTTTCAGTTTCAAATTGCGACGTTTCATACCGAAAATATGCCAATTACTGTAAACGGCGATGGGTCATATTTTGCCCAAATCCCCCTGCAGTTTTCAAAATGTCTGAAATATCCGAAATTTGACTCCAGAGCGTGATTTTTGAGCGGAATTCTGACTCTCTGCACCTATTTTCAGTTTCAAATTACGACTTTTTATGCCGAAAATATGCCAATTACTGAAAACGGCGATGGGTCATATTTTGCCCAAGCCCCCCTGCAGTTTTCAAAATGTCTGAAATGTCGGAAATTTGACTCCTGAGCGTGATTTTTTATCCGAATTCTGACTCTCTGCACCTACATACAGTTTCAAATTACGACTTTTTATACCGAAAATATGCCAATTACTGAAAACGGCGATGGGTCGTATTTTACCCAAACCCCCCTTCAGTTTTCAAAATGTTTGAAATTTCGGAAATTTGACTCCTGAGCGTGATTTTTTATCCGTATTCTGACTCTCTGCACCTAATTTCAGTTTCAAATTACGACGTTCCATACCGAAAATATGCCAATTACTGAAAACGGCGATAGGTCATATTTTGCCCAAACCCCCTTGCAGTTTTTAAAATGTCTGAAAAGTCGGAAATTTGACTCCTGAGCGTAATTTTTGAGCCGAATTCTGACTCTCTGCCCTTATTTTCCGTTTTAAATTACGACGTTTCATACCGAAAATATGCCAATTACTGAAAACGGCGATGGGTCATATTTTACCCAAACCCCCCTGCAGTTTTGAAAATGTCAGAAATGTCGGAAATTTGACTCTTGAGCGTGATTTTTTATCCGAATACTGACTCTCTGCACCTATTTTCAGTTTCAAATTACGACTTTTATACCGAAAATATGCCAATTACTGAAAACGGCGATGGGTCATATTTTGCCCAAACCCCCATGCAGTTTATAAAATGTCTGAAATGTCGGAAATTTGACTCCTGAGCGTGATTTTTGAGCCGAATTCTGACTCTCTGCACCTATTTTCAGTTTCAAACTACGACGTTTCATACCGAAAATATGCCAATTACTGAAAACAGCGATGGGTCATATTTTGCCCAAACCCCCTGCAGTTTTAAAATGTCGGAAATGTCGGAAATTTGACTCCTGAGCGTGATTTTTTAGCCGAATTCTGACTCTCTGCACCTATTTTCAGTTTCAAATTACGATGTTTCATACCGAAAATATGCACATTACTGAAAACAGCGATGGGTCATATTTTGCCCAAACCCCCCTGCAGTTTTCAAAATGTCTGAAATGTCGGAAATTTGACTCCTGAGCGTGAGTCTTGATCCGAATTCTGACTCTATGCACCTATTTTCAGTTTCAAATTACGACTTTTTATGCCGAAAATATGGCAATTACCGAAAACAGCGATGGGTCATATTTTGCCCAAACCCCCCTGCAGTTTTTAAAATGTCTGAAATGTCGGAAATTTGACTCTTGAGCGTGATTTTTGAGCCGAAATATGACTCTCTGCACCTATTTTCAGTTTCAAATTGCGACGTTTCATACCGAAAACATGCCAATTACTGTAAACGGCGATGGGTCATATTTTGCCCAAACCCCCCTTCAGTTTTCAAAATGTCAGAAATATCCGAAATTTGACTCCTGAGCGTGATTTTTGAGCGGAATCCTGACTCTCTGCACCTATTTTTCAGTCTCAAATTACGACTTTTTATACCGAAAATATGCCATTTACTGAAAACGGCGATGGGTCATATTTTGCCCAACCCCCCCTGCAGTTTTCAAAATGTCTGAAATGTTGGAAATTTGACTCTTGAGCGTGATTTTTGAGCCGAATTCTGACTCTCTGCACCTATTTTCAGTTTCAAATTACAGCGTTTCATACCGAAAATATGCCAATTACTGAAAACGGCGATGGGTCATATTTTGCCCAAACCCCCCTGCAGTTTTTAAAATGTCGGAAATGTCGGAAAATTGACTCCTGAGCGTGATTTTTTAGCCGAATTCTGACTCTCTGCACCTATTTTCAGTTTCAAATTACGATGATTCATACCGAAAATATGCACATTACTGAAAACAGCGATGGGTCATATTTTGCCCAAACCCCTCTGCAGTTTTCAAAATGTCTGAAATGTCGGAAATTTGACTCCTGAGCGTGAGTCTTGAGCCGAATTCTGACTCTCTGCACCTATTTTCAGTTTCAAATTACGACTTTTTATACCGAAAATATGCCAATTACCGAAAACAGCGATGGGTCATATTTTGCCCAAACCCCCCTGCAGTTTTCAAAATGTCTGAAATGTCGGAAATTTGACTCCTGAGCGTGATTTTTTATCCGAATTCTGACTCTCTGCACCTATTTTCAGTTTCAAATTACGACGTTTCTTACCGAAAATATGCCAATTACTGAAAACGGCGATGGGTCATATTTTGCCCAAACCCCCCCGCAGTTTTTTAAATGTCTGAAATGTCGGAAATTTGACTCCTGAGCGTGATTTTTGAGCCGAGATATGACTCTCTGCACCTATTTTCAGTTTCAAATTACGACGTTTCATACCGAAAATATGCCAATTACTGTAAACGGCGATGGGTCATATTTTGCCCAAATCCCCCTGCAGTTTTCAAAATGTCTGAAATATCCGAAATTTGACTCCAGAGCGTGATTTTTGAGCGGAATTCTGACTCTCTGCACCTATTTTCAGTTTCAAATTACGACTTTTTATGCCGAAAATATGCCAATTACTGAAAACGGCGATGGGTCATATTTTGCCCAAGCCCCCCTGCAGTTTTCAAAATGTCTGAAATGTCGGAAATTTGACTCCTGAGCGTGATTTTTTATCCGAATTCTGACTCTCTGCACCTACATTACAGTTTCAAATTACGACTTTTTATACCGAAAATATGCCAATTACTGAAAACGGCGATGGGTCATATTTTACCCAAACCCCCTTGCAGTTTTCAAAATGTCTGAAATGTCGGAAATTTGACTCTTGACGTGATTTTTTATCTGAATTCTGACTCTCTGCACCTAATTTCAGCTTCAAATTACGACTGTTCCATACCGAAAATATGCCAACTACTGAAAACGGCGATGGGTCATATTTTGCCCAAACCCCCCTGCAGTTTTAAAATGTCTGATATGTCGGAAATTTGACTCCTGAGCGTGATTTTTGAGACGAATTCTGACTCTCTGCACCTATTTTCAGTTTCAAATTACGACGTTTCATACCGAAAATATGCACATAACTGAAAACGGCGATTGGTCATATTTTGCCCAAACCCCACTGCAGTTTTCAAAATGTCTGAAATGTCGGAAATTTGACTCCTGAGCGTGAGTCTTGAGCCGAAATATGACTCTCTGCATTTATTTTCAGTTTCAAATTACGACGTTTCATACCGAAAATATTCCAATTAGTGTAAACAGCGATGGGTCATATTTTGCCCAAACCCCCCTGCAGTTTTCAAAATGTCTGAAATGTCCGAATTTTGACTCCTGAGCGTGATTTTTGAGCCGAATTCTGCCTCTCTGCACCTATTTTCAGTTTCAAATTACGACTTTTTATACCGAAAATATGCCAATTACTGAAAACGGCGATGGGTCATATTTTGCCCAAACCCCCCTGCAGTTTTCAAAATGTCTGAAATGTCGGAAATTTGACTCCTGAGCGTGATTTTTTATCCGAATACTGACTCTCTGCACCTATTTTCAGTTTCAAATTACGAATTTTTTACCGAAAATATGCCAATTACTGAAAACGGCGATGGGTCGTATTTTACCCAAACCCCCCTTCAGTTTTCAAAATGTTTGAAATTTCGGAAATTTGACTCCTGAGCGTGATTTTTTATCCGAATTCTGACTCTCTGCACCTAATTTCAGTTTCAAATTACGACGTTCCATACCGTAAATATGCCAATTACTGAAAACGGCGATAGGTCATATTTTGCCCAAACCCCCTTGCAGTTTTTAAAATGTCTGAAAAGTCGGAAATTTGACTCCTGAGCGTAATTTTTGAGCCGAATTCTGACTCTCTGCCCTTATTTTCCGTTTTAAATTACGACGTTTCATACCGAAAATATGCCAATTACTGAAAACGGCGATGGGTCATATTTTGCCCAAACCCCCATGCAGTTTATAAAATGTTTGAAATGTCGGAAGTTTGACTCCTGAGCGTGATTTTTGAGCCGAATTCTGACTCTCTGCACCTATTTTCAGTTTCAAATTACGACTTTTTATACCGAAAATAGGCCAATTACTGAAAACAGCGATGGGTCATATTTTGCCCAAACCCCCCTGCAGTTTTCAAAATGTCTGATATGTCGGAAATTTGACTCCTGAGCGTGATTTTTGAGACGAATTCTGACTCTCTGCACCTATTTTCAGTTTCAAATTACGACGTTTCATACCGAAAATATGCCAATTACTGAAAACGGCGATGGGTCATATTTTGAGCAAACCCCCCCTGCAGTTTTTAAAATGTCGGAAATGTCGGAAATTTGAGTCCTGAGCGTGATTTTTGAGCCGAATTCTGACTCTCTGCACTTATTTTCAGTTTCAAATTACGATGTTTCATACCGAAAATATGCACATTACTGTAAGACGGCGATGGGTCATATTTTGCCCAAACCCCCGTGCAGTTTTCAAAATGTCTGAAATATCCGAAATTTGACTCCTGAGCGTGATTTTTGAGCGGAATCCTGACTCTCTGCACCTATTTTCAGTTTCAAATTACGACTTTTTATACCGAAAATATGCCAATTACTGAAAACGGCGATGGGTCATATTTTGCCCAAACCCCCCTGCAGTTTTCAAAATGTCTGAAATGTCGGAAATTTGACTCTTGAGCGTGATTTTTTATCCGAATTCTGACTCTCTGCACCTATTTTCAGTTTCAAACTACGACGTTTCATACCGAAAATATGCCAATTACTGAAAACGGCGATGGGTCATATTTTGCCCAAACCCCCCTGCAGTTTTTAAAATGTCGGAAATTTGACTCCTGAGCGTGATTTTTTAGCCGAATTCTGACTCTCTGCACCTATTTTCAGTTTCAAATTACGAGGTTTCATACCGAAAATATGCACATTACTGAAGACAGGCGATGGGTCATATTTTGCCCAAACCCCCCTGCAGTTTTCAAAATGTCTGAAATGTCGGAAATTTGACTCCTGAGCGTGATTCTTGATCCGAATTCTGACTCTCTGCACCTATTTTCAGTTTCAAATTACGACTTTTTATACCGAAAATATGCCAATTACCTGAAAACAGCGATGGGTCATATTTTGCCCAAACCCCCCTGCAGTTTTAAAATGTCTGAATATGTCGGAAATTTGACTCTTGAGCGTGATTTTTGAGCCGAATATGGCTCTCTGCACCTATTTTCAGTTTCAAATTGCGACGTTTCATACCGAAAATATGCCAATTACTGTAAACGGCGATGGGTCATATTTTGCCCAAACCCCCCTGCAGTTTTCAAAATGTCTGAAATATCCGAAATTTGACTCCTGAGCGTGATTTTTGAGCGGAATTCTGACTCTCTGCACCTATTTTTCAGTTTCAAATTACGACTTTTTATACCGAAAATATGCCAATTACTGAAAACGGCGATGGGTCATATTTTGCCCAACCCCCCCTGCAGTTTTCAAAATGTCTTAAATGTTGGAAATTTGACTCTTGAGCGTGAATTTTTATCCGAATTCTGACTCTCTGCACCTATTTTCAGTTTCAAATTACGACGTTTCATACCGAAAATATGCCAATTACTGAAAACGGCGATGGGTCATATTTTGCCCAAATCCCCCTGCAGTTTTTAAAATGTCGGAAATGTCGGAAAATTGACTCCTGAGCGTGATTTTTTAGCCGAATTCTGACTCTCTGCACCTATTTTCAGTTTCAAATTACGACTGATTCATACCGAAAATATGCACATTACTGAAAACAGCGATGGGTCATATTTTGCCCAAACCCCCCTGCAGTTTTCAAAATGTCTGAAATGTCGGAAATTTGACTCCTGAGCGTGAGTCTTGAGCCGAATTCTGACTCTCTGCACCTATTTTCAGTTTCAAATTACGACTTTTTATACCGAAAATATGCCAATTACCTGAAAACAGCGATGGGTCATATTTTGCCCAAACCCCCCTGCAGTTTTCAAAATGTCTGAAATGTCGGAAATTTGACTCCTGACCGTGATTTTTTATCCGAATTCTGACTCTCTGCACCTATTTTCAGTTTCAAATTACGACGTTTCATTACCGAAAATATGCCAATTACTGAAAACGGCGATGGGTCATATTTTGCCCAAACCCCTCCTGCAGTTTTTAAATTGTCTGAAATGTCGGAAATTTGACTCCTGAGCGTGATTTTTGAGCCGAGATTATGACTCTCTGCACCTATTTTCAGTTTCAAATTACGACGTTTCATACCGAAAATATGCCAATTACTGTAAAACGGCGATGGGTCATATTTTGCCCAAATCCCCCTGCAGTTTTCAATATGTCTGAATATGTCCGAAATTTGACTCCATGAGCGTGATTTTTGAGCGGAATTCTGACTCTCTGCACCTATTTTCAGTTTCAAATTACGACTTTTTATGCCGAAAATATGCCAATTACTGAAAACGGCGATGGGTCATATTTTGCCCAAGCCCCCCTGCAGTTTTCAAAATGTCTGAAATGTCGGAAATTTGACTCCTGAGCGTGATTTTTGAGCCGAGATTCTGACTCTCTGCACCTATTTTCAGTTTCAAATTACGACTTTTTATACCGAAAATATGCCAATTACTGAAAACGGCGATGGGTCATATTTTACCCAAACCCCCCTGCAGTGTTCAAAATGTCTGAAATGTCGGAAATTTGACTCCTGAGCGTGATTTTTTATACTGAATTCTGACTCTCTGCACCTAATTTTCAGCTTCAAATTACGACTGTTCCATACCGAAAATATGCCAACTACTGAAAACGGCGATGGGTCATATTTTGCCCAAACCCCTCCTGCAGTTTTTAAAATGTCTGATATGTCGGAAATTTGACTCCTGAGCGTGATTTTTGAGACGAATTCTGACTCTCTGCACCTATTTTCACTTTCAAATTACGACGTTTCATACCGAAAATATGCCAATTACTGTAAACGGCGATGGATCATATTTTGCCCAAACCCCCCTGCAGTTTTCAAAATGTCTGAAATGTCGGATATTTGACTCCTGAGCTTGACTTTTGAGCCGAATATGACTCTACTGTACCTATTTTCTGATTTCAAATTACGACGTTTCATACCGATAAATATGCCAATTACTGAAAACGGCGATGGGTCATATTTTACCCAAACCCCCCTGCAGTTTTCAAAATGTCTGAAATGTCGGAAATTTGACTCCTGAGAGTGATTTTTTATCCGAATTCTGACTCTCTGCACTTGATTTCAGTTTCAAATTACGACGTTCCATACTGAAAATATGCCAATTACTGTAAACGGCGATGGATCATATTTTACCCAAATCCCCCTGCAGTTTTTAAAATGTCAGAAATGTCGGAAATTTGACTCCTGAGCGTGATTTTTGAGCCGAATTCTGACTCTCTGCACCTATTTTCAGTTTCAAATTACGATGTTTCATACCGAAAATATGCACATTACTGAAAACGGCGATGGGTCATATTTTGCACAAACCCCCCTGCAGTTTTCAAAATGTCTGAAATGTCGGAAATTTGACTCCTGAGCGTGATTTTTTATCCGAGTTCTGACTCTCTGCACCTAATTTCAGTTTCATATTACGACGTTCCATACCGAAAATATGCCAATTACTGAAAACGGCGCTGGATCATATTTGGCCCAAACCCCCCTGCAGTTTTTAAAATGTCTGAAATGTCGGAAATTTGACTCCTGAGCGTGATTTTTGAGCCGAATTCTGACTCTCTGCACCTATTTTCAGTTTCAAATTACGAAGTTTCATACCGAAAATATGCCAATTACTGAAAACGGCTATGGGTCATATTTTGCCCAAACCCCCCTGCAGTTTATAAAATGTCTGAAATTTGACTCCTGAGCGTGATTTTTGAGCCGAATTCTGAATCTCTGCACCTATTTTCAGTTTCAAATTACGACGTTTCATACCGAAAATATGCCAATTACTGAAAACGGCCATGGGTCATATTTTGCATAACCCCCTGCAGTTTTCAAAATGTCTGAAATGTCGGAAATTTGACTGCTGAGCGTGATTTTTGAGCCGAATTCTGACTCTCTGCACCTATTTTCAGTTTCAAATTACGACGTTTCATACCGAAAATATGCCAATTACTGAAAACGGCGATGGGTCATATTTTGCCCAAACCCCCCTGCAGTTTATAAAATGTCTGAAATTTGACTCCTGAGCGTGATTTTTGAGCCGAATTCTGACTTTCTGCACCTATTTTCAGTTTCAAATTACGACTATTTATACCGAAAATATGCCAATTACTGAAAACGGCGATGGGTCATATTTTGCCCAAACCCCCTGCAGTTTTTAAAATGTCAGAAATGTCGGAAATTTGTCTCCTGAGCGTGATTTTTTATCCGAATTCTGACTCTCTGCACCTATTTTCAGTTTCAAATTACGATGTTTCATACCGAAAATATGCACATTACTGAAAACTGCGATGGGTCATATTGTGCCCAAACCCCCCTGCAGTTTTCAAAATGTCTGAAATGTCGGAAATTTGACTCCTGAGCGTGAGTCTTGAGCCGAATTCTGACTCTCTGCACCTATTTTCAGTTTCAAATTACGACTTTTTATACCGAAAATATGCCAATTACTGAAAACAGCGATGAGTCATATTTTGCCCAAACCCCCCTGCAGTTTTCAAAATGTCTGAAATGTCGGAAATTTGACTCCTGAGCGTAATTTTTGAGCCGAATTCTGACTCTCTGCACCTATTTTCAGTTTCAAATTACGACGTTTCATACCGAAAATATGCCAATTACTGAAAACGGCGATGGGTCATATTTTGCCCAAACCCCCCTGCAGTTTTTAAAATGTCTGAAATGTAGGAAATTTGACTCCTGAGCGTTATTTTTGAGCCGAAATATGACACTCTGCACCTATTTTCAGTTTCAAATTACGACGTTTCATACCGAAAATATGCCAATTACTGAAAACGGCCATGGGTCATATTTTGCATAACCCCCTGCAGTTTTCAAAATGTCTGAAATGTCGGAAATTTGACTCCTGAGCGTGATTTTTGAGCCGAATTCTGACTCTCTGCACCTATTTTCAGTTTCAAATTACGACGTTTCATACCGAAAATATGCCAATTACTGAAAACGGCGATGGGTCATATTTTGCCCAAACCCCCCTGCAGTTTATAAAATGTCTGAAATTTGACTCCTGAGCGTGATTTTTGAGCCGAATTCTGACTTTCTGCACCTATTTTCAGTTTCAAATTACGACTTTTTATACCGAAAATATGCCAATTACTGAAAACGGCGATGGGTCATATTTTGCCCAAACCCCCTGCAGTTTTTAAAATGTCAGAAATGTCGGAAATTTGACTCCTGAGCGTGATTTATGAGCCGAATTCTGACTCTCTGCACCTATTTTCAGTTTCAAATTACGATGTTTCATACCGAAAATATGCACATTACTGAAAACTGCGATGGGTCATATTGTGCCCAAACCCCCCTGCAGTTTTCAAAATGTCTGAAATGTCGGAAATTTGACTCCTGAGCGTGATTTTTTATCCGAATACTGACTCTCTGCACCTATTTTCAGTTTCAAATTACGAATTTTTTACCGAAAATATGCCAATTACTGAAAACGGCGATGGGTCGTATTTTACCCAAACCCCCCTTCAGTTTTCAAAATGTTTGAAATTTCGGAAATTTGACTCCTGAGCGTGATTTTTTATCCGAATTCTGACTCTCTGCACCTAATTTCAGTTTCAAATTACGACGTTCCATACCGTAAATATGCCAATTACTGAAAACGGCGATAGGTCATATTTTGCCCAAACCCCCTTGCAGTTTTTAAAATGTCTGAAAAGTCGGAAATTTGACTCCTGAGCGTAATTTTTGAGCCGAATTCTGACTCTCTGCCCTTATTTTCCGTTTTAAATTACGACGTTTCATACCGAAAATATGCCAATTACTGAAAACGGCGATGGGTCATATTTTGCCCAAACCCCCATGCAGTTTATAAAATGTTTGAAATGTCGGAAGTTTGACTCCTGAGCGTGATTTTTGAGCCGAATTCTGACTCTCTGCACCTATTTTCAGTTTCAAATTACGACTTTTTATACCGAAAATAGGCCAATTACTGAAAACGGCGATTGGTCATATTTTGCCCAAACCCCCCTGCAGTTTTCAAAATGTCTGATATGTCGGAAATTTGACTCCTGAGCGTGATTTTTTATCCGAATTCTGACTCTCTGCACCTATTTTCAGTTTCAAATTACGACGTTTCATACCGAAAATATACACATTACTGCAAACAGCGATGGGTCATATTTTGCCCAAACCCCCCTGCAGTTTTCAAAATGTCTGAAATGTCGGAAATTTGACTCCTGAGCGTGATTTTTTATCCGAATTCTGACTCTCTGCACCTATTTTCAGTTTCAAATTACGACGTTTCATACCGAAAATATGCCAATTACTGAAAACGGCGATGGGTCATATTTTGCCCAAACCCC